>NW_027362765.1:217353128-217575628 GCF_046119375.1 Phyllobates terribilis | reverse complement strand
GCCATGGAATTGATGGGCAGCAGGGCTGCCGGGGTAGGAGTCGTGCGACTGGAAGCAGGCCCCGAAGAGGTAGTCAGTGTGTCCAGGCGGGAGTTAACACTACGCAGGTGACTCAGGATGGACTCCTGTTGGTTCCTCTGACGGGAAAGTTCATGACATAGGTCCGAGAGCGAGGGAGCTTGGGTGCTACCGGGTTCCATGGCCCGAGCAAACTGTAACGGGTCTGGGAGGTGGAACCTCTGAGCAACTATACAAAGGGGCCTTCCTTGTAAGGAAGCGGGTGGCTCCCAGGGAAGGCGGGCAGGTAGTCACGGCAAGTGACAGGGACAGTCTCTGGGTAGAAGGGCAGGAGGACACGGCAAGTGACGGGGACAGTCTCTTGACAGGCGGATGGTCACGGCAAGTGACAGCAGGGTAAGAGTCTCTAGACGGGCAGGTGGTCACGGCAAGTGACAGCAGGGAAAGAGTCTCTAGACGGGCAGGTGGTCACGGCAAGTGACAGCAGGGAAAGAGTCTCTAGATAGGCTAGCAGGCAGGTAGCAGGTGAGCGCTCCCAGGTGAGCGGACAAGAGTCTCTGGACAGGCAGGTGGTCACGGCAAGTGACGGCAGAGCCTCCAGGTAGGCTAGCAGGCAGGTAGCAGGTGAGCGCTCCCAGGTGAGCGGGCAAGAGTCTCTGGACAGGCAGGTGGTCACGGCAAGTGACGGCAGAGCCTCCAGGTAGGCTAGCAGGCAGGTAGCAGGTGAGTGCTCCCAGGTGAGCGGGCAAGAGTCTCTGGACAGGCAGGTGGTCACAGCAAGTGACGGCTAAGCCTCCAGGTAGGCTAGCAGGCAGGTAGCAGGTGAACGCTCCCAGGTGAGCGAGTAAGAGTCTCTGGACAGGCAGGCAGGTATCTGGCAGGTACTTCCTGGTCCGCAGGCGGACTGATCCATAGACAGACTGGCAGGTGCTGGTAGGCAGACTGTCGGACCACAGGATAGCAAGCAGGTAAGCAGATATCAGGCAGGTATCAGCCAGGTATCAAGCAGGAATCTGGCAGGTGACTGGCAGGTAACTGGTAACGGGACCTGAGGGCTGAAGCAGAGTTGAAAGGCTTTGCAACAACATTGCTCGGGCACCTCCATTTTGGAGGAGGTGTCTTATATATGGTGAGGTCCTCCAGCCATTGGCCGGGGACTCCTTAGGACGGCGCGCGCGGCCCCTTTAAGAGAGGGGGAGCGCGCGCGCGCCCTAAGCACAGAGGCCGGGAATCAGCGCGCGCTGCCAGCAGAGCGGGAGGAAGACGCCGGGCACGGAGCGGAGAGGTGAGGGGAACGGCGTCCCTGCCTAGCAGGAGGCAGGGATGCCGACGCTACAGTGGGGAGGTCTTTATTCAAATAATGTGTTTTTTTTCTGTGTGTGTTTTTTATTTTTTATTACCAGGTTAGTAATGGGGGTGTCTGATAGACACCTCTCCATTACTAACCACAGGGCTTGATGGCAGCTGTGATTTTTGACAAATCACAACTGTCATCAACCCCACCTACCATTACCCCGATTGCCACCACACCAAGGCAATTGGGAAGAGCAAGAATTGACGCATCTAATGTGATGCACCAATTCTGGGGCAGATGAGGGCTTATATTTTTAGGCTGGGAAGGGGCCAATAACAATGGACCTTTCTAGCCTGATAATATGAGCCTTCAGTTGCCTGTTTTACCTTGGCTGGTTATCAAAAATAGGTGGGACCTCATGTCATTTTTTTCATTTATTTATTTATTAGCTAAATACAAGTACAGTAAACTACACAGTCACTGCACTAATTATATATCTCACGGATATCTTTCTATCTATCTATCTATCTATCTATTTTTCTATCTCTATCTTTGCACATCTAACACCTAAACATCAGTCATTTCTATTCTGCATTCTATTCCGGTACGTGTCACACGGACGGCAGAGCGATGTCACACTTTATGTCATCTGCTTGCTCATGTGCAGGATGTATTGACGTCCATGCTGTGAGAAAAAAACTGACATGTCCGCCTGATGGTCCTTGTAAACACATGAAAATGTGTGCAGCCCCATATATTATAATGGGTGTGCCTGTGAAAGTGTTTCCAGTACGTGTGAAAGCTCTCATCATACATACTGGAAACACTTTTGGGTGAAGGGGCCCTAAAACATACAAAACCAAAGATAAAATGGATTTTACAGGAAAAAATGTTAGGAAATATTCTTTCCTGTATAATGACTTGTATATAAGGCAAAATTAAAAAGATAAAAAAAGGTCCCTCCACCCCTTAATAGCCAGGCCATCTCTTACCGTATTTCCCCATCACCTATGACTATGACTAGCCCAGGGGATGGGGATGACTCGGTACCCGGGCCTTTAGCCTGGCCTTGGGGATGTCGCGGTGGTCGGCTCCCGGGCCCGTACCCTGGGGTCTCTCTTTAAAAAGGGTAGATAATTTGTTTGTTAATTTATAAAAGTTTGTGAGGCCACCTGTGGCTTCTGGTGAGAATCACCAGCGCTGCGCAGTCCACTGAGGCTGATGATAAGGCAGCTGGATGGTATAGCTCCCCACAGGTGGAGCTAGGCCTCAGGGCAGCGTACGGAAAAGGGGGATGCAGGACAGGCGAGACCCAGCCGGGTCAGAGCAAGAACAGGGACAGACACGATAGTCACTTCAGTACCTTTTACTGATGGAAATTCAGGCATGCCAGGATCCTCCCCAATGAGCGGGTTTAGGGCCTCCTGTAACTTGCCTCTGCGTAGTAAGTTTCTGACCTGCCTGGAGCTAGGCCTAACTTTGTCTCTGTCCTGCGCTGGCTGACCTTGTGATAGGGCCTTTTCTTGGAATACACGCACCTCAGTTTGCGGGGCCTATGTGTCTCCCGGCTCTGTTACGTATCAGCACTTTAGCGATCCTGGGACCTGTAGTTCTCCAGGGATTCCGTTATTCCTTATTGGGTCATAGAGATCCCGGTAAGCTTCGGACCCGGTGTCCGGTAAATTCTTCGGGGTGAGCTAGTTAAGCTCCTTTGCCCCCTATGTACTAACTCTCCACTCGCCTTCGGCCTACTCGGGCCCTCACTAGGCTATACACACTAACGGCAGCTTGCCGCGCTTCACCGATCTTATGGTGCCGGCACACCTAAAGCTCACTATTCTGAGCTACAACTGAACTGAGTTCAACTCTGAATTCAGACCTGTACTTGCTGAACTCTCCAGAGGAACTGCTGAATCACTGAGCTCCACTGCAGACTGACCTGTTTCTGTGTCTCACTCTGCAGGAACTGAACTGCCTGGCTCCACCTTCCCTTTTTATATCCCCAACGGGCTCCCTCTGCTGGTCTGAGGTGGAAGGTGGAGATGTGTGAATGTTTATGGGGACCTCTTGTGGAGGAATCCATCAATGCACTCTTCCAGGATCTGTGATACCAAGCGCAGCTGGGCGTCACAACTACAGTAGATGACTTAGTAGAGGGTGAAATAAAACTACACCCACCGGTAGTCATCAGTAAATGTAATTTTAACATTTTACTACCTCATATAGGCATGTAGTTTGTGTGACATGGTCAGACACATCCTGTTTAATTTATAAAGGGGGGACTCTGAAACTCACAAAGCCTATGCGGACAATGCATGAACACCCTGTATTAGACATAAATGAGGCCCTCGTACTCATTCTGTTAAAATTGTTAGGTAGTGAGACTCCTAGAGTCAAAAAGCCTATGCATAAGTGTAAAGGCTGCCAAAAATTAGAAGAAGGAGCTGCAATACACACTGGAAGACCCGTAGAGGAGGGCCTTACACAACATTTTTTTCCCATTTTTAAGGAGTGGGACTCCTAGACTGGTAAAGCCTATGCACTAAGTGCAGGAGCTGACAAAAATTAGAAGGAGGGACTACAATACACCCTGGAATTCATGTAGAGGAGGGCCCCAGAATTTTTTATTTCCCATTTTTTAGGAGTGGGACACCGGGACTGGTAAAGCGTATGCACTAAGTGCAAGGACTGAAAAACCTTTACCCCTGGGGAATATAAATATATATATGTAACACAATTGTAGAGGTAGGCCTCATACACATCCTGTAAAAATGATAAAGGATCCCATCATACACACCCTGAAAAAATTAAGAGGAGGGGCCGTATTAAGACCCTGTAAAAATTATGAGCGAGGACCTCATGATGACCCTCTAAAAAATTATGAGTGAGAGCCACCTGTTTACCCTTTAAAAATTATGAATGAGGGCCACCTGATGACCCTCTAAAAATTATGAATGAGGGCCACCTGATGACCCTCTAAAAATTATGAGAGAGTGCCACCTGATTACCCTCTAAAAATTATAAGTGAGGGCCGCCTGATTACCCACTAAAAATTATAAGCGAGGGCCGCCTGATTACCCTCTAAAAATTATGAGTGAGGGCCACCTGATTACCCTCTTAAAATTATAAGCGAGGGCCGCCTGTTTACCATATCAAAATTATGAGTGAGGGCCACATGATGACCCTCTAAAAATTATGAGTAAGGGCTGCTTGATGACCCTTTAAAATTTGGAGCGAGGGCTGCATGATGACCCTGTTGATATGGTAGAGGAGGAGAAGGACATGAAAAAGAAGAAACCAACCAACCGACCACCTGTTCGCACTGTTCTGGCTTCAAGAGTGGTGTTCCATGCCCCCCTGCAAAGTTACGGGGATACTGCGACAGAGAGGGGGCCAAAAGATCGTGGCGTCTGGTCACCCGAACTCCTGCAGTGGCTAGAACTGCTTCACCATCAAGAGTGCATGTTTTCTTTACTCTGGCATTGCTAGGGTTAATCAATTCAGTTGATCTCCTGGAGCTCTCCATCATGGATTGCCTCAGCTGTTCTGTGTTGGACACTCCCCTCTGCTATATATGCCTGCCACTGGCATTTGGGAATTGCCAGGGATACTTCATTCTTCCTGAATTGGAGTTGGAGGTGATGTTTGGTTTTTAGAGTTGGCAGTTGGAGAGTTGTTCTGGAGATTTCTGCATGGCATTTGTTGGCGTGTTCATCCTCACCCTCTCCTATTTGGATTCACCTACCTTACCCTCCCCTGTGTTCCTCTCTGTTGTTTGGTGAGTGTATTTTGTATGACTGCAGTTCTCATTTATCCTTGTCTGTTTTCCCTTGTCTGTCTGGTTAGTGTTATTTTATACACTTTGGCCTCACACCTTCCTAGGTGTGGGAAGGAACAGATAAGGTAAACAAGGAGCATACCAAGGCATGTGATCCCAGCATCTCTTCCTTCCGGGATAATCTGGAGGACAGAGATAGACTAGGGAGCCCCATAGTATGAGCGATAGGGAAGGAACCACTTGCCCAAAGAAATCCTGCAATAGTACCGTAACACTCGTCCTCTGCATGCACCATCAGCAGCACATCCACTTTCCATGACATTATCACTGGCCTTACCTTTCTGGATCCATCAACTAAGCTTGGAGGTGGAAGACTTGCGCAGAGTTGCTTTGCAGCACCCATTCACTTCAGGCTTAAGGCCCACAGCTCCCAGGCAACCACTGGTGGAGCCTAAGATTGCTCTACCAGATAGGTTGTCTGGGGGTCGGCATAAGTTCATTGTTTTTAGGGAGGCCTGCAAACTCTATTTGAGGTTACGTCCTCACTCCTCAGGTACCGAGGTGTAACGGGTGGAGATTGTAATTTCTCTCCTCCAGGGTGACCCCCAAGTCTGGGCATTTTCTTTCCTGTCTGACTCTCAGTCACTTCAGACAGTTGAGGAATTTTTTCAGTCTCTGGGTCATATATTTGACACCCCGACCATGCATCTCTAGCCAAGTCTAACTTATGTCGACTTCAGCAGTAAGACCAGCCAGCGGAGGAGTTTTGCTCTGAGTTCCATAGGTGGTCTACAGATGAAAGTGGACGACGTCACTGAGCCATTTATTGTAGAGGTTGATGTGTCAGAAGTGGAGGTTGGCGCTGTATTGTCGCAGGGTTCATCTCCAAGTAAAAGGCGTCCGTGTGCATACTTTTCAAAGAAACTGTTGTCCGCTGAGAAAAACTATGACATTGGCAATAGGGAACTGTTGGCAATAAAGTGGGCTTTTGAGGAGTGGGGACATTTTTTGGAGGGGGCAGTTCATCCGGTCATGGTAATCACCCAGCATAAAAATCTTTTGTATTTGGAATCTGCAAAACATCTGACACCTAGACAGGCAAGATGGTCATTGTTCCTCACTAGATTCAACTTTTTTGTGATGTATAGGCCGGAGGGTAAGAACATTAAAAACATGCCTAATCTCTTTGTTTTCCTGGGGGAGGAGGTAATTACAAACTGGTTCCTATATTACAGAAAGAGTTAGTTATTGCAACTACAGTATATGTTCTGATCTGGAGAGGGAGGTTGTAGAGGCTCAGGGGGGATGCCCCTGCTGCCTGTCCTTCAGGGAAACTGTTTGTTGCTGTGAACCTCCGTCTTAAAATTTTAAGTGAACAACATCATAATTCGGACGTCTTGGCCGGACCTCGTCGTAGTAAAGCCTGGAGCGGTCCCACACCGCTCCAGGCACATTAACCCCCGATTGCAAAGTCAATTGCAGCATTTCTGGGGCAGGTAGAGGTAAGAGCAGCCCTCTTACCTTGGATCGGAGACGGTCCCGATCGTTGCCATGGTGACCCGATGTCGTCATGATGACATCCGGGTTACCAGGCATCAGGAAGCTAGATAGATCATGAGCAGTGCACAATCTATCTAACTTGTGTCTGCAGGGCTGACAGCCTGCATAGCATAAGGATGCAGCTGCATCTCTATGCTATGCAAGCGATCAGCCTGCAAAAAGTGAAAGTCCCATAGTGGGACAAAGTGTAAAAGTGTCGAACATGGGGCAAACTTTCAAAAAACATCACAGAAAAAGATACAGCCTTACCAACACCAGGTCAGATATCTGTGTGACTAGCGTCGTATGCAAGCTCCATCTGTGTGCATATATAATACTACACAGCCACCCCCTCCATGAATTGGTAGGCTAGTGAGTGGCTGTCACATCAGTATTTTGCTCATGTGCTGCCCCTGCCTTTATCATGGAGGCCTGCTGCATCCTGCTAGCGCATTGGTAATCTGACCTGACGTTGGTAACGCTGTATCTTTTTCTGTGATGTTTTTTGAAAGTGTAAAAGTGAAAAAAAAAATTGTAAAAATATAGAAAAAAATGAAAAAATAATAAAAAATAAATAAAAATATACTGTACCCATAAATAAATATTATTATGAAAGAAAAAACAATAAAAGTACACATGTTTGGTATTGCCTCGTCTGGAACTACCTGACCTATAAAACTGTCCCACTAGTTAACCCCTATAGTGAACACGGTAAAAAAAATAAAATAAAAAACGAAGCAAAAAACTATGCTTTATTATCATACTGCCAAACAAAAAAATGGAATAAATCGCGATCAAAAAGACCAATGTAAATAAAAATGGTACCGCTGAAAACGTTCCGCAAAAAACAAGCTGCCATGCAGCTCCATCAGCTGAAAAATAAAAAAGTTATAGCTCTCAGAATAAAGCAAGGCAAAAGAAATTATTTTTTTCTATAAAATAGTTGTTATTGTGTAAAAGCCCCAAAGCATAAAAAACTATATAACTGTAGTATCGCTGTAAACGTACTGACCCGAAGAATAAAGCTGCCTTATCAATTTTACCACACGTAAATGGCGTATATAAAAAAAACAAATTCCTGAATTGTTGGTTTTTGTTTATTCTGCCTGCCAAAAATCGGAATAGAAAGCGATCAAAAAATTTAATTTGCCCAAAACTGGTACCAATAAAACAAAAAACTTGTCCCCCAAAAAACAAGCCCTTGCATAACTCTGTCAGCCGAAATATGGAAAAATTACTGCAAAAACTAATCTTTGCAAAAAAAAGCGTCTTTTAGTGTGTGCCAGCTGCCAAACATAGAAACCCGATATGAATCTGGTATCGCTGTAATCGCATCGACCTGAAGAATAAAGTCATCTAATCACTTATACCGTACAAGGAACGGCATAAAAAATAAACTCTAGGGTTAGGGTTGTGCTAGGGTTAAGGTTGTACTAGGGTTAGGGTTACGGTTATGGTTGTGCTAGGGTTAGGGTTGTGCTAAGGATAGGGTTAAGGGGTTAGGGTTACGGTTATGGCTAGGGTTAGGGTTACAGTTAGGGTTAGGGTTGTGTTAGGGTTAGGGTTGTATTAGGGTTTTTGTTGGGATATTTTCAAAAGTAAAGAAAAATATGATGACGATATGGTGACTAGTGTTGAACGCAAGTGCTCGCTACTTGAGTTTGTATCGGGTGCTCGGGTACGCACTGAGTATTGCGGGTGCTTGAGAAACATGCTCCCCGCATGTTTGGTTTTTTTGGTGTCTAACAGCTGTGAAACAAGCGGGGACTCAAGCATGTTATTCGAGTGACTACCTCTTGAAGCTCATTGAGAGAATGCCAAGAGTGTGCAAAGCAGTCATCAAAGCAAAAGATGGCTACTTTGAAGAACCTAAAATATAAGACATATTTTCAGTTGTTTCACACTTTT
Source organism: Phyllobates terribilis (assembly GCF_046119375.1). Lineage (NCBI taxonomy): Eukaryota > Metazoa > Chordata > Amphibia > Anura > Dendrobatidae > Phyllobates > Phyllobates terribilis. Next base: position 217,567,091 of record NW_027362765.1, on the reverse strand, counting down.
TTTGTTAAGTATACAATTCCACATGTGTTAATTCATAATTTGGAAGCCTTCAGTGTGAATGTACAATTTTCATAGTCATGAAAATACAGAAAAATCTTTAAATGAGATGGTGTGTCCAAACTTTTGGTCTGTACTGTATCTCTCTGATTTAAGGGCATGAAAATTAAAATTTTGAAAATTGCTAAATTTTCAAAATTTTCCCCAAATTTCGGATTTTTTCACAAATAAACACAAGTCATATTGAAGAAATTTTACCACTAACATAAAATACAATACGTCATGAAAAAACATTCTCAGAATCAGTGGGATCCATTAAAGCATTCCAGAGTTATTACCTCATAAAGTGCCAGTGTTCACAATTGTAAAAATTGGCCTGGTTATTGATGTGCAAACCACCTTGGGGGATAAAGGGGTTAAGATTCATAATGTGTTTCACTGATCACTTCTCAAAAAAATTCATTGCTTCCTCTGAACCATCCCCACCCTCACCTTCCTCAGTCATTGTTGATGTCAATCTGGAATTCCATATAGCAAAGATTATCAATTCTTGCTTGGTATGCCAGTCTGTTCAGTATGTGATACACTGTAAGGGTTATGGTACTGAGGAGAGAATGTGGGTACCATGATATGACGTTCATGTGATCAGGTTGGTCCGGTTATTTTAACACTGCATATTCAGATAAACCTGGCCCCGAGGTTCCGGAGCTCCATCTTAGAAGGGAGGGTTATGTCACGGGGATACAGCAACAGAGATGGGCCAGAACGTCACGGCATCTGGTCACCCAAAGCCTTGTACTGGCTAGAACTGCTTCACCATCATACTAAACAGTGCAGGTTTTCTTTTCCTCTGGCATTGCTAGGGTCTCCATCATGGATTGCCTCAGCTGTTCTGTGTTGGACACTCCCCTCTGCTATATATGCTTGCCACTTACACTTGGGAATTACCAGTGATAGTTAATTCTTCCTGGTTTGGAGTTGGAGGTGTTGTTCGGTGTTTGGAGTTGGCAGTTGGAGAGTTGTTCTGGAGATTTCTGCATGGAGTTTGTTTGCGTGTTCATTCTCACCCTCTCCTATTTGGTTTCACCTACCTTAGCCTCCCCTGTGTTCCACTCTGTTGTTTGGTGAGTGTATGTTGTATGATTGCAGTTTTAATTTCTCCTTGTCTGTTTTCCCTTGTCTGTCTGGTTAGTTTTATCCTATACACTTTGGCCTCATACCTTCTGGGGTGGAGGAGGAAACAGATAAAGGTAAGTCAGGAGCATAGCAAGGCACCTTCCATAGTAATCCAGGGGACAGGGATTAACTAGGGCGTCCCCTAGCGTGAGGGATAGAGAAGGAGAACTTTGCCCTGAGAAATCCTGCAACAATACCGTGACACTCGGCCTTTGTGTGCACCATCAGCAGCACATCCACTTCCCGTCCCTTACCGCACGCTTTACGCATTTTAAATTAAGTATATAATAAAGTGCTGACTCCCTTAAAAATTTTCCAGAAAATGAAGTATTTCACCCACATGTTTTATTATACACATGTTTATTTCCTTTGTGTGTATTTGAACAACACAAAAAAAAAACTGAGAAAAGGGCAAATTGGACATAATTTGACACAAAACCCCAAGAAGGGTCCGGACAAAATTATTGGCACCTTCAACTTAATAATTTGGTTGCACACCCTTTGGAATAAATAACTGCAATCAGTCGCTTCTTATAACCATCAACAAGCTTCTTACACCTCTTAACTGGAATTTTGGAGCCCTCTTCTTTTTCCAACTGCTCCAGGTCTCTCATATTTGAAGGGTGCCTTCTCCGAACAGTAATTTAAAGATATATGAACAAATGTTCAATGAGATTTAGATCCGGACTCATTGCTGGCCTCTTCAGAACTCTCCAGCGCTTTGTTTCCATCCATTTCAGGATGCTTCTTGAAATATGTTTGGGGTCATTGTCCTGCATGACCTAGGCCACAAACCCAACTTTCTGACACTGGGCACTACATTGTGACCCAAAATCCTTTGGTAATCTTGAGATTTCATGATGCCTTGCACACAGTCAAGATAGCCAGTGCCATAGGCAGAAAAACCACCACCATATTTGACTGTAGGTACTGTACTATTTTCTTTGTAGGCCTCAATCTTTGTAAAATGATATGCTTTACCAAAAACCTCTATCTTGGTCTCATCTGTCCACATGATACTTTCCCAGAAGGATTTTGGCTTACTCACATACAGTCTCCTGCCATAGCGTTTCATTTCATTCAAATGTCGATGGATATTTTGCGCTGACATTGATACAGCCTGAGCCTGCAGGACAGCTTGAATTTCTTTGGAACTTGACTGGGGCTCCTAATCCACCATCCAAACTATCCTGCATTGCAACCTTTCATAAATTTTTTTCTGCTATCCATGTCCAGAGAGATTAGCTAGAGTGCCATGGGTTGTAAACTTCTTGATTATGTTGTGCACCATGGACTAAGGAACATTAAGATCTCTGCAGATGGATTAATAACCTTGAGATTGTTGATATTTTTCAACAATTTTGGTTCTCAAGCCCTAAGACAGTTGTTTTCTCCTCTTTCTGTTCTCCATGCTTAGTATGGCACACACGGACACACAATGTAATGATTGAGTCAACTTCTCCCTTTTTATCTGGTTTCAGGTGTGATTTTCATATTGCCAACACCTATTACTTGCCACAGGTGAGTTTGATCGTGCATCACATGCTTGAAACAAAGTTTTTTACCCACAATTTTGGAAAGATGGCAACAATTTTGTTAGGCCCATTTTTGGGGTATGTGTGAAATGATGTCCAATTTGCCTTTTTTTCTCAGTTTTTTTGTGTTGTTCCAATACACATGAAGGAAATAAACATGTGTATAACAAACCATGTGTAATTGCAATAATTTTCTGGGAGAAATACTTCATTTTCTGGAACAATTGCAAAGGTGCCAACACTTTTGGCCATGACTGTATATGTCTGCAAACTTTTCAGTATTAATACGGAAAAGAAAATATGCAGCCCTGAAAAGTACTTTTGCTTTTAAAGGGAATCTGTCAGCCCCTGGGAGATATGAGACCTCTACTATGGGCATATAGGTTATAGAAAAGTAAATCTATACATACCTGTATGGTCCATAGTAGAGGTCAGCTTGCAGAGAAATGTAGTTTCATAAAATCTGTTTTCACATGCTTGGTGTCCCCCGGACGCCAAGAAATCCCCACCTATCTGATTAGTAAGCCCAGAAATCCTCGTCTATCTGTTTATTTAGCATATTCTCTCCTCCCCTGCACATCACATGGCTTTGTGATGTACCCTCGCCTCACTCACTTTCCGCACATGCGCAGAGCATCAGGAGTGCTTCTTTTTCTCCCACCCCGTTGTTCTCTGCAGTGTTCTATCGCGCAGCGCACCGGGGAGTAACTGCACAGTGCACCATCAGCAGCACATCCACTTCCCGTCCCGTACTGCACGCCTTAGGCATTTTAAATTAGGTATATAATAAAGTGCTGGCTACCTTTAAAATTTTCCCAGAAAATTAAGTATTTCACCCAGAAAATTATTGAAATTACACATGTTTGGTTATACACATGTTTATTTCCTTTGTGTGCATTTGAACAACACAAAAAAAAGAGAAAGAGGCAAATTGGACATAATTTCACACAAAACCCCAAGAATGGGCTGGACAAAATTGTTGGCACCCTCAACTTAATAATTCACTGCACAGTGACTCCCCGAGAAACCAAAGACAAGAAAAATACCCAAATGATTAAAAGTAAATGTATAAATCACACAGTGCAAAAATAATAATAAATAATAAAGGGTATTTAGTTAACATAATTTTATGTTCCAGTTCACACCTTCAGGTTTTTTCTTTGCAGTTAGTATGCTTGAGTGCATATAAAAGGGTGTGGCCGCCCTTTGTCTGGGCTGGGACGCTGATCCTGCCTCGGTTTTATGCTTGCACCAGGGATCCAGTCTCTCTGTCCTGGTCCATATGTATGTCACTTGACAAATGGTAAGGTTTTTAATATTAGAGTTAGGACTGTCCCACAAGGGATGCCGTGACGTGGCGGGACAGCTTTTACATTATTTTGATCAAAATTATGTTAACTAAATGCCCTTTATTATTTATTATTATTTTTGCACTGTGTGATTTATACATTTACTTTTAATCATTTGGTATTTTTCTTGTCTTTGGTTCCTCTTTGTCTAATGGCCTTGTGTGAACATGCATTTACATTTTGCATGCACATCAATTTATGTTCCAGTTCACACCTTCAGGTTTTTTCTTTGCAGTTAGTATGCTTGAGTGCATATAAAAGGGTGTGGCCGCCCTTTGTCTGGGCTGGGACGCTGATCCTGCCTCGGTTTTATGCTTGCACCAGGGATCCAGTCTCTCTGTCCTTGTCCATATGTATGTCACTTGACAAATGGTAAGGTTTTTAATATTAGAGTTAGGACTGTCCCACAAGGAATGCCGTGACGTGGCCAGACAGCTTTTACATTATTTTGATCAAAATTATGTTAACTAAATACCCTTTATTATTTATTATTATTTTTGCACTGTGTGATTTATACATTTACTTTTAATCATTTGGGTATTTTTCTTGTCTTTGGTTTCTCTTTGTCTAATGGCCTTGTGTGAACATGCATTTACATTTTGCATGCACATCAATTTATGTTCCAGTTCACACCTTCAGGTTTTTTCTTTACAGTGACTCCCCGGCGCGCTGCGCATTAGAGAAAAACAGGGCCAAGAGAAAAAGAAGCGCTCTGAATGCTCTGCGCATGCGCTGCAAGTGAGTGAGACGAGGGCACGTCACATGGCCCTGTGATGTGCAGGGGAGGGGGAAATATGCTAAATAAACAGGTGGGCGGGGATTTCTGGGCTTACTAATCAGATAGGCAGAAACAGATTTTATAAAACTGCATTTCTCTGCAAGCAAACCTCTACTATGGGCCATTCAGGTATATATAGATTTACTTTTCTATAACCTGTGTGCCCATATTAGAGGTCTCATATCTCCCAGGAGTTGACAGATTCCCTTTAAGTTCCAGCAGCAGTATACTTATAGAAGGACTGTAAGGCAATTACCCCTGCCCATATGCCTCTAATGCAAAACTATCCCTTCTCCACCAGCTATCCCTACACGGAATGCAGGTAACAGCGGTTTTACTAGAGAAAAGACAGTATTTAGCCCTGAAATGGACTTTTGTTTTAATGGTGCAGGAGCGGTATACAAGTACTGCAATAGCAGTTAAACACTGCCTATATGCCTGCTCTAATCTAAGCTCTCCCTCCTAGATCAACTGTACCTGAACTGCTTCCAGAGGAGAGCGTGCCTAGCATCGCGTCACCGGGTCTTATATAAGACCCAGTGACGCAATACAGCCGGCCAATAACAGTAACGCCAGTAGCCAACATGGCTGCGGTATCACAGTGTATGGCAGCCAATCCCTGCATGTTTATTGGCTGTCTAATAGCTGCCAAATATGCTGGGCAGGGACTCGAGGATGGCGCTCGAGCACCTGCAATAATCGATCAAGTAACGAGCACCCCGATTCTCGAACGAGTATCTAGCAGTGGCGAGCACGCTCGCTCATCACTAGTCTTCACTCTTACGTTATTCAGTAAGAGCTGCACAGTCCATTGATTGGCTACAGGGCCGACGTGGTATAACAATGTCACTCAAGCTCTGGGAGACCCGTTGCCAGCACCGATGAAACGTTGCCAGTGCAGGAGGTAATTATCTGTTATTTTTGTTTTACAATGGGGACTACTTTATTTAAAAAGGGGTTGTCAAGGTAGCGGACAAACCATTTCAAAGCACATGCTTACATGCTTGCCTGAGTTTTGTGCATGAAAAGACATTTGATTTTAGGTATAGAAAGTTTGTGGAGAAAGCTGTAATTGTACCTATGTCCACTAGAGGGAACTCTTGAAACACTTATTTTAATGTGTTTTCTGGAGATAGGTGGAAAAAATAGTTAAAAGTGAAAGACATCAGTGGTTGATACCTTTTAATGGCTAACTGAAAAAATAAATCATCTTTTCAGTTAGCCATTAACAATGTCACGAGATCCCCGGGAAAGCTAGTGCCGACACCAATGGAACAGCATCGACACAAGAGATAAGTATAAGACCACGGCCCCACTATCAAAATTAGTTCAGCATTCGGTCAGTATTTTTTCTCAGGAGTGAGAGCCAAAACCAGGAGTGGGTGATAAATACAGAATTGGTGACTTGTTTCTATTATACATTTTCTCTGATTGTTCCTCACCTGGTTTTGTCTCCCACTCCTGAGAAAATATACTGACCGAATACTGACCAAATACTGATAGTGGGTCCATGGCCTAAGTGTTAGAATTTTAATGGCGGGGGGGGACGGGACATAGGGATTCAGAAGGTGTTGTCCAAGCAGTGGACAACCCCTTTCACAAAATGGAAAGTGGGTGAACAAAGAAGAACGCTAAATCAGATGAGTGTTGTGTGTGACTGTCTTTTTCCTTCAAAACAGAATCAAAGTATTTGGTCAGTATTCGGTCAGTATTTTTTCTCAGTAGTGGGAGCCAAAACCAGGAGTGGGTGATAAGAGCAGAATTGGTGACTTGTTTCTATTATACCTTTTCTCTGATTGTTCCTCACATGGTTTTGGCTTTCACTCCTGAGAAAAAATACTGACCGAATACTGACCAAATACTGGTAGTGGGGCCGTGGCCTTAACCACACTTTCACATAGATTTTGAAGGAACTCGGCACAGATCTAACCCCAGACTTTCTGGTTCTATGCAAATCCTTCTTTCTCTTCATGTAATCTCAGACAGACTTGATGTTGAGATCGGGGCTCTGTGGGGGCCATATCATCACTGACAGGACTCCTTGTTCTTCTTTACACTGAAAATAACTCTTAATGACATTAGCTGTATGTGTAAGGGTGTGACAGAAACTGTTGTGTTCCTGAACCTGAAGGCAACAATTGTGTAATGTGAATACTGTCATGTGTTTCGACTGCATTTTATGGTGACATGTGAAATATATAGAGTGTAATGTAAAGTGTGATAGGTACTGATGCTACTGTGTGGGTTCTGCCAAGGTACTGTAACTCACCACAGTCCAGTTACACTCAAACTCAGGTGTAGTAAAAGTATAGGATAGAGTTTAGGACATAGAGCAGATTCGGCAATGATACGCATTGTAAGTCTGCGTACCCACTATGCGTTTTTCAAGCATTTTTGCGGCAGAAGTTCCGCAGCGAAAACGCTTGGTAATGCGTGCCCCATGGTCCCCAATGATAATCCGCATGTGCTGTGCACATACTGCGGAAATTTCCACTGCGGATTATCTTTGCGGAAAAATACGCAACATGTCCATTAATTTTGCGGACATGCAGCGTAATTGTCGCCATTGACTTGCATTGAATCACATAATATCCGCATGACTACATGTGCACATGCGGATATTAAGCGATTCAATGTGCGGATGGTACCCGGGTCTGGAGAAGAGGAGACTCTCCTCCAGACCCAGGTAACATAGTACCTGTTAATTTTTTATTTTAAATTCTTTTTTTTTTTAAGATTATACTTGCCTTCTGATGGCCCCCGGTCTTTTCTCCGCTGCATCCGGTCTGTTGTACGGCTCGTGATGGTGTGAAAGGACCTTTCATGACGTCATTTAGTCATGTGACAGGTCACGCGACCGCTGACGTCGGCGGTCGCGTGACCTGTCCCATGACTAAATGACGTCACCGCAGGTCCTGTTAGACCACCGCGAGCCGTACAAAAGACCGGACGCACCGGAGAAAACACCAGGGGCCATTAGAAGTTAAGTATATGGTTTTTTTTTATTTTTTACCATTTTTAGAATTTTTTTTAACTATTACATGGTCACACTATATAAATCCATGCCGGTTGCATGGATTTATATAGTGTGACCAAGTTATCAAGCACTTTTCCAAGTGATGCTAAAATCGCTTGGAAATGCGCTTGATAACCCGCATGCAGAAATGCATTCAAAAACGCTTGACAAACACTTCTACCTGTCAGGAAAAACGCATGTAAAATCCGCATGCGTTTTTCCTGCCAGGGAGATGCAGAAAAAATCTGCAGCATTTCTGCATCGTGGGCACTTAGCCTAAGTGTAATATCAACACTCACAGCAGTCCCGTATTCAGCGGGACTGTCCCGTCACATCAGAGCTTTTGTCCTGGCTTCTGATACTCACCTCTCTCCGATGTCTTCATCCTTCTCCTTGGGAGGCGGGGTCTCTTCTTTCTGCTAAGTTAATAAATTAAATTATATATTCACTGCTTCTTCTCCTGTGATCTATACACACACTCACATCTCCATGTTCACAAGCTGCAGCTCAATGAGCCACAGCTTATAATGATATACATAGGAGAATTTGGTAATCTTGACCTCTATTGCAGGCAGTCAACCCAGAAGCGGGTTATACATGTCCATAGAGATACACTGAATATATAACAATGTATTTTTATGATCCATGAATACTGAGGTGAAGAAAAATATTTTTTCGTTCCTATGAAAGTAGTAAAAATAATAAGAAATTACAAAAATATAATTTACTCTTTTTTTGTGCGTCTTCCCAGGTCTCAAACCCTCAAACTTAACATTATAGGCAGGAGCTTAAGCTACTGAGCCACAAGCTCTGGGGATGTGAAGTGGAGAATTTTTGGGTACTTGATCTGCAGACTCTGATTCCACAGGCAGATTATATCGAAACATTGTACACAGCAGAATATTTCTATGTATTTTTATTCTAGTGGGAGAGTAAGAGATTTTTAATCCTATAAAATTACTGAAATCCTGAAAAATAATAATGAAAAACACTTGATAATGAAAAAATAATGTAATTTTTAATTAATTTAAAAAAAAAATAAAAATAAACATCACAAATTAGCAAATAACAGACATATTTGGTGTCCCTGTAATCATAACGACCCACACAACACAGCAATAAGATTATTTACGGGAGTCGGTAAATGGCATAAAAAATGGTATGATTGATATTTTTTCTCTATTAAACCCATAAAAAATGTAATAAAACTGTAATGCTGAGGCCGTGTTCACACGAAGTGTAAATGCTGTGTTTTTTCTGCTGCTTTTTTTCTGCTGTTGTCCTCACCACACAATGCAATAACAATCTTCTCTAGTTATTACTTGTTTTCCGCGTTTCTTGCGTGACAGCTCAGGAAACACAGGTTCTGATCGGCGCTAATTGCATTACCGCGATCAGAATGCTGTGGTATCATGCTGCCACAGCTGTGACAGTGAAAAAAAGCTTACCGCAGGTCATAGGCGCCGGCTGATGGCACTACTGCCACCATCAGCCGGTGCCTCCTCCCATAGGAAACAGCGAGCACAGGCGCCACTGGATAGGAGCAGTAGTCTCCCATCTGCCGGCGCCTGTGGTGTGCTGAATGTAAAAAAAAAAATGTTAAAATTAATAAAAAAATATTAAAATAAAAATAAAACACATTATACTCACCAACACCTTGTCCCCGATGTTCGCTGCGCCTGCAAAAGATAAAAAATGGAAAACACCATATACTCACCTTACACCTAATCGCGAAGCCCACGATCACCTGTAATAAAGTTAAAATAATAAACCAACCTCATCCTCACCTGTCCAACTTAGTCCAAATAACGAAGGTCCCACTAAGATCTCATGAACAGAGTGGCCACACTGCATGTGACAGCTCTGTTCATTTGCCAGCAATACACTGACTCAGTGTATACCTGGCAAATGAGGTCTGCGCATGCGCAGTGAGTATTTTCCCACGCTTGCAATGAGTTGAGTCAGTGTATTGCCTGCAAATGAGCAGAGCAGTCACATACAATGTGGCTGCTCTGTTCATGGCATCTTCGTGGGACTTTCGTTATTTGGACTGCGACGGAAAGGTAAGGATGAGGTTGAGTTATTATTTTATTTTTATTACAGGGGACGTTGGCTTCAGCTGGAATAGGCGTGACGGTAAGTATGGTTTAATTTAGAATATTAAAGGAATTCTGTCTTTATTTCAAATAAAATATTTAATCCGGGTGTTTTTATTTTACATTTTATTTACACTATGGGGGCGTCTTATAGATAATAGATATATACATGGATAGATATATGGATAGAAAAATAGATGTATAGATAGATAGATAGATAGATAATTGTTAGATATATGGATATATAGATATACTGATGGATAGATAATAGATATGTATATAGATTTATTGATAGTTATATAAATAGCTAATAGATATATGGATGATAAATAGATAATAGATATATGGATAGATAAATAGATGATAGATAGATACATGGATAGATAAATAGATTTATAGATAGATAATAGTTAGATATATGGATATATAGATAGATAAATATATTAATAGATATATTGATAGATAGATAATAGATATATGGATAGATAGATATATGAATATATAATAGATATATAGATAGATAATAGATCGATAGATACTAGATACATAATAGATAGATATATGGATAGATTTATAAATAGATAGATAATAGTTATATATATGGATATATAGATATATTGATAGATAGATAACAGATATATGGAGAGTAAGATAGATAGATAAATAGATTAATAGATATAAGGATAGATAAACAGATAATAGATATATGGATAGACAGATATATGGATACATAATAGATAGATAAATAGATAATAGATAGATAGATAGATAGATAGATAGATAGATAGATGGAAAAATAATAGATAATAGATTGATAGATAGATGGATAGAGAAATAGATTTATAGATAGATATGGATATATAGATGTATTGAGAGATAGATAATAGATATATGGATAGATAGATAGATAAGTAGATTAATAGATATATAGATAATAGATATATGGACAGATAGAGATATGGATAGATAATAGATATATGAATAGATATATGGATAGATAGTAGTGATGAGCGAACGTGCTCGCCACTGCTCGGTATTTGCCCGAGCATCACTGTGCTCGACGAGTTTGGAGCTCTGCGAGTATTTCCGTGTTGATCGGATGGGAACTCGGGTCCCCGCCCTGCATATCTGGCGCTCGTTAGAGAGCCAATGAACATGCAGGGATTACCTGCCACCTACTGTAATGCCGTAGCCATGTTGGTTGTGGGCATTACAGTGATTGGCCGTACAGCGTCATCAGGTCTATATAAGACCTGACACCGCTATGCTCGTCACAATCCACCCCGGAAACAGACAGAGTAGGGAGAGGTGCTGCTGCGTAAGGAGAGATTTGCTTCATTATAGTTAGTATAGGTATTCCACAACATACATATATATATATATATATATATATATATCTAACTCAACTAACAGTCCTTCTGAGGAGTAATCCAGCTGCATATATTCAGTGGTGATAGCAGGAGTTAAGCAGGGAGGCAGGGTATGTGACAGACTACAGTGTATGATACAGCACAAGAAGGTTCATTGAACGTCCTGTCTGCTGCTGCTGTAATAATTACAGATATTTGTAGACATAGCCCCAGATACCAGGGGCCAGGGCAAACTTTTTTTTATCTTAATCCTGGTTATTTCCTTAAAAAGCAATCCAGAGTACACCATTTTTCTGCATCCATTTGCTTGTTCTCACTGCAGAATAAAGTCAGATCTGCTACATATTTCAGCGATAAAAATCCAGAAATTTCAACTGAACATGGGAAATATTGGCCTCCTTTTCCATTCTGTTGCAGCGTGTCGGTCAAGATATTCACACTAGGTGTCTGTGTAGCGCCCCGAGGGTTCGGCCGCTACAGGGGTATTGCACCTCAACCAGAGGTTTGATATTCCACTCCCGGGTAAGGATGGAGTATGGACCAGGGCTCAGTTACCTGCATACACCACACTCACCCCATTTCCAGGGGAAAGCTCTACGGTGCTCCCATTTATATATACATGCAGGCACATCTGACTATGTCCCTGGCTGGAGTGGGAGGGGGGAGAGAACCCAGTGATGTAGGAGCAGAAGGGGACGGTTTCTGGAGCATAGGTAGGAGCTCATTGGGTGCTGGTCACCTGAGCTCACACACAGAGGGGGAGGTATAAAAGGTGGGCACCATCTTAGTTCAGGGTGGAGTCGAGTCGTGTTCAGTACAGTGGAGAGCTGACAGGGAGCAGAGGCTCTGTAGGAGCTCTGCTCAGAAGGCAGGCCTAGAGAAGAGGCCAGGGCCAGACAGGAGGAGAGGAGAAGGAACAGGAAAGAAGGAGGAGAGACAGGGAAGTAGAAGGGCTCAGAAACAGGAAGGCAGAAGGGACCCTAAGAGCCCATGAGATATCGGGTGAAGGGTCAGGCAGAATAAGGGTACCGGATCCCAAGTTGGTGGAGGTAAATTATCCCTCAGCCAAAGACCGGAGGTCGTGATCATCTATTGGTGCGACCGCCCGCCAAAACTACTAGGAAGGCACCATATAGGATAGCGGGAAACGGGGCCCACGTTTGCCCGCATAGATCCACGGCAGCTGGACAGAACTTTGGTCACTGGTGGGGCATGAGCCAGAGAAAGGACAGAAGGGAGTCCTGTGCCATACTCCTGAATTGCCTGAGGGTTTGCCCCTCACCTGGTGGACGCAGCACGGCTTGGGCAGTCATTACCGGCGGAATTGACTTGGATATCAACTGTGAGTAAAAGACCCTGGACCGCAACACGTCTCTGTGTTTCTTACCGCGTCAGCACTAACGGTACTGGGACGCCCTCCACCACAACCCCCACCATCTACGCTCATTGCCCTGATGCTACACTCCTCCCGTGGGGAGTTATACTATTCTCTGCTGCACCCACAACACCAGCCTCAGTGGTCTGCCCTGCAGCGGCGGTTCACTCTGACCGCAATCCACGGGTGGCATAGTTGGACATTCAAATCCTACAAATAGACTGCCACAGCATTTGGTCTGACCACCCTGAGCCACGGGACCGGGTTGCCACTACTACCCCCATCATCGCGCAGAAGCCCGGTTCCGGGTGCCCCACGGCCCAGGGGGCGAGTCAGCTTTGGCGTAGTCGGCAGGATCGTGACCAACCCGCCACAAACGGGTATTGCGCACCTGAAAAGAGACTGTTTCACTGTATTAAAGATGGCGCCCGCCCCAGAAGAACGGACGCCATAATGTGCGCGCCAAAAGATAACAGGAAGCCACCTCCCATCGTGTGCCAGGTCCCAGAATGGCGCCAAAGAAGGAGCCCACCCCCAACAGCCATGAGTGCGGCTGTAGAGATGTCCATCAAGGTGGGGGGGCTGCCCCTGAAAATGATTGTCAGCAGATTGCCCCAAGACCACCCCCAATGGGGGCGGAAAGAGAAGAAAACTGTAGGGTAGGGTGTGGTATGGATCAGTCTCACCGGACCACACCTGGAGATGGAGAGAGGAGCCAGCTCCAGCACCCTGGCGAGGGGCCTGCTACAGGCCGAATCCCCATGCAGCTTCACGGAGCTGCTAGCGCAACTCCCCAAGGAGGACCCGGAATACATGCGGGCTGCGCTGGAGGAACTGGACCGGAGGATGGTCCGATCGCAGCGGGACGTCATCGCCGGGTGGAAGGAGGAGATGGCCCGGCGGGTCGTGACCCAGCCGAAGGGGACGCTGCAACCATCCAGCAGCACGCCTGCCTCCGAGGGCGGTGAGAGTGGACCGGAGGCCGAGGACGACGCCGCGGGGGAGGCCGCAGCAGCGGAGGCAGGTAACGGGGGCATCCTTACCCCGAGTCCTGGGGCCGTAAACCTGCCCCTGCGTACTGTTGCGGAGCCCGAAGTCCCGGGAACCGTCACTGTCACCGCGCCTCCACTGCAACCAACCGGTCCCCAGGCCGCCGACACCGCCGGCGAACGCGCCCCACGCCGTGCCCTCTGACCCCGGGCACGATCGGAAGACGTCCACGGCAGGCCTGGTCGCAAGGCCTAGTGCCTCCGGGCGCCGCTAACCCACCAGCACCCCCTACCTCTACCATACCACCTCTGGGCGTGGACCTGTTCGCCCAACACACAAGTCCAGATGGACAGCCTTTCATCTGGCCCCCCGGATGGGTTAACCCCTGTCTCCGGGGAGGCCTGTACGCGGAGGCCGGAGCCCCGCCTGAGCCCCTCATACCTGCTCCGGGGCCCATGGAAGTTTCCCAGCCCCCGATGGAGGACACCCAGTACGAGTGGGACCCAACCGGAGAAGATCTGATGGGGTTTACCCAGGAAACGCGGGCGGGCGCAGCCCTCCAACGGGAGTCTAGCCGCCAGCAGTTGGCGCTGTTCGAAAGAGAGCAACGGGAGCGGCGCGTAAGGTAGGAGCAGTTGCAAGCTCGAAGTGCGGAACAGAAGATGAGGACCTGGCGAGACCACCAAGCTGCCCGAGGTCCCCGAGCCACCGGGACTGTTGTCAAATTCCAAATGGAGCACGGCTGGGGTTTCATCAAGGACCCGAACACAATAAGCGATGTGTTCGTAACATGGAGGGATGTCGAGAGCCACCTGCCGGAAGGTCATCGTGGGAGGGATCTGTACCCAGGAGACGTCGTGACTTACACCAGACACCGAGGCGTGAAGGGGTGGTACGCCCTCCACGTCCACAGAGTAATAGAAGAAGAGCAGCGTCACTCAGTACCTGGTGATCAAGAGGGCCCGGACGGGTCTGAAGACCACCACTATGAGGAACAAGGCGCGTATGGAGGGTATCGCTACCAGTGAACAGTAGCATACCATTGTGTATAGTTACCCGACAGGGTACATGGGACTGTTTCACATTTGAGTGTGGTCCCTGTTGGGACTGTTATGGGACTGTTAACCGTGCAAAGTTATCCCCTTTCCCTAACCTGGCTGAGGACTGAGAGCAGCCACCCCCTTCCCAAACTGGCCGAGGACTGAGAACGGCCGTCCCTGTAAATAGTTGCGCTTCCTAAAGCGCCCCCTATTGGTTGTATAAAAAAAGGACTGCAACGTCTACCTCAGGAGAAGTTTGCTAGACTTTTGCACCTTTAAGAAAAATGGACACCTGGTTGCAAGTTGCACCGCAGTCAGAGCACAAGAAAATGTTTTACTTGAAAATGTTTTATATGAAAAGTTTTATATGCTGCTAAAAGAATAATATGATAGTAAAAATGTTTTATATAGTATCTGATAAAAGAGTTCCGGTAGTGTTCAAAATATTTTATAAAGTCTAGTAAAAGAGTAGTGTTGAGAAAGAGGAAAATGTTTCCCATAAAGGGAATTGAATAATGTCGGTCGTTTTCTAAATGTAAAAAGATATTGAAAAAGTTTTGCATGTCTTGTAAATCAAATGTTTTTGCTCTTTTCCAGCCCGAGGACGTGCTGTGGTTTACCAGGGGGGAATGTAGCGCCCCGAGGGTTCGGCCGCTACAGGGGTATTGCACCTTAACCAGAGGTTTGATATTCCACTCCCGGGTAAGGATGGAGTATGGACCAGGGCTCAGTTAGCTGCATACACCACACTCACCCCATTTCCGGGGGACAGCTCTACGGTACTCCCATTTATATATACATGCAGGCACATCTGACCATGTCCCTGGCTGGAGTGGGGAGGGGGGAGAGAACCCAGTGATGTAGGAGCAGAAGGGGACGGTTTCTGGAGCATAGGTAGGAGCTCATTGGGTGCTGGTCACCTGAGCTCACACACAGAGGAGGAGGTATAAAAGGTGGGCACCATCTTAGTTCAAGGTGGAGTCGAGTCGGGTTCAGTACAGTGGAGAGCTGACAGGGAGCAGAGGCTCTGTAGAAGCTCTGCTCAGAAGACAGGCCTAGAGAAGAGGCCAGGGCCAGACAGGAGGAGAGGAGAAGGAACAGGAAAGAAGGAGACGAGACAGAGAAGTAGAAGGGCTCAGAAACAGGAAGGCAGAAGGGACCCTAAGAGCCCATGAGATATCGGGTGAAGGGTCAGGCAGAATAAGGGTATCGGATCCCAAGTTGGTGGAGGTAAATTATCCCTCAGCCAAAGACCGGAGGTCGTGATCATCTATTGGTGCGACCCCCCACCAAACCTACTAGGAAGGCACCATATAGGATAGCGGGCAACGGGGCCCACGTTTGCCCGCATAGATCCACGGCAGCTGGACAGAAGTTTGGTCACTGGTGGGGCATGAGCCAGAGAAAGGACAGAAGGGAGGCCTGTGCCATACTCCTGAATTGCCTGAGGGTTGACCGAGCCCCTCACCTGGTGGACGCAGCATGGCTTGGGCAGTCATTACCGGCGGAAGTGACTTGGATATCAACTGTGAGTAAAAGACCCTGGACCGCAACACGTTGTCTCTGTGTTTCTTACCATGTCAGCACTAACGGTACTGGGATGCCCTCCACCACAACCCCCACCATCTACGCTCACTGCCCTGAGGCTACACTCCTCCCGTGGGGAGTTATACTATTCTCTGCTGCACGCACAACACCAGCCTCAGTGGTCTGCCCTGCAGCGGCGGTTCACTCTGACCACAATCCACGGGTGGCGTAGTCGGACATTCAAATCCTACAAATAGACTGCAACAGCATTTGGTCTGACCACCCTGAGCCACGGGACCGGGTTGCCACTACGACCCCCATCATCGCGCAGAAGCCCGGTTCTGGGTGCCCCACGGCCCAGGGGGCGAGTCATCGGTGAAGAATAGCATTAGTAAATTACAGACCTGCTATTTAAAACCGTAGTTCTCTGTCAGATATATCACTTATAACACTGTTCCAAAATCAGACATTTCTTCCATATTCATTTCGCTGCAGTGTGTTGGTCAAACTATTCACACTAGGTGTCTGTGAAGAATAGCATTAGCAAATTACAGGCCTGCTATTTAAAACTGTGGTTCTCTGTCAGACATATCATCTAAAAGACTGTTCCAAAATCAGCCAATTTTTCCAGTTTCATTTCGTTGCAGTGTGTCGGTCAAGCTATTCACACTAGGTGTCTGTGAAGTACAGTATTAGCAAATTACATGCCTGCTATTTAAAACCATGGTTCTCTGTCAGACATAAAACCTATAAGAGTGTTCCAAAATCAGCCATTTCTTACATT
Source organism: Phyllobates terribilis (assembly GCF_046119375.1). Classification (NCBI taxonomy): domain Eukaryota; kingdom Metazoa; phylum Chordata; class Amphibia; order Anura; family Dendrobatidae; genus Phyllobates; species Phyllobates terribilis. The sequence goes on along the minus strand of NW_027362765.1, from coordinate 217,550,058 downwards.
TTGATTCTGTTGCAGTGTGTCGGTCAAGTTAGTCACACTAGGTGTCTGTGAAGAATAGCATTAGCAAATTACAGGCCTGCTATTTAAAACCGTGGTTCTCTGTCAGACATATCATCTATAAGACTGTTCCAAAATCAGCCATTTCTTCCATTTTCATTTCGTTGCAGTGTGTCGGTCAAACTATTCACACTAGGTGTCTGTGAAGAATAGCATTAGCACATTACAGGCCTGCTATTTAAAACCGTGGTTCTCTGTCAGACATATCATCTAAAAGACTGTTCCAAAATCAGCCAATTTTTCCATTTTCATTTCGTTGCAGTGTGTCGGTCAAGCTATTCACACTAGGTGTCTGTGAAGAACAGTATTAGCAAATTACAGGCCTGCTATTTAAAACCATGGTTCTCTGTCAAACATATCACCTATAAGACTTGTTCCAAAATCAGACATTTCTTCCATTTCCATTGTGTTGCAGTGTGTCGGTCAAGTTATTCACACAAAGTGTCTGTGAAGAATAGCATGAGCAAATTACAGGCCTGCTATTTAAAACCATGGTTCTCTGTCAGACATATCATCTATAAGACTGTTCCAAAATCAGCCATTACTTCCATTTTCATTTCGTTGCAGTGTGTCGGTCAAGCTATTCATACTAGGTCTCTGTGTAGAATAGTACAAGTAAATTACAAGCCTGCTATTTAAAACCATGGTTCTCTGTCATACATATCACCTATAAGACTCTTCCAAAATAAGACATTTCTTCCGTTTTCATTTTGTTGCAGTGTGTCGGTCAAGCTATTCATACTAGGTCTCTGTGTAGAATAGTATTGGTAAATAACAGGCCTGCTATTTAAAACCATGGTTCTCTTTCAGACATAACACCTATAAGAGTGTTCCAAAATCAGACATTTCTACCATTTTCGTTTCATTGCAGTGTGTCGGTCAAGCTATTCACACTAGGTCTATGTGTAGAATAGTATTAGTAAATTACACGCCTGCTATTTAAAACCCTGGTTCTCTGTCACACATATCACCTATAAGAGTGTTCCAAAATCAGACATTTCTTCCATTTTCTTTCCGTTGCAGTGTGTCGGTCAAGCTATTTACACTAGGTGTCTGTGAAGAACAGTATTAGCAAATTACAGGCCTGCTATTTAAAACCGTGGTTCTCTTTCAGACATAACACCTATAAGAGTGTTCCAAAATCAGCCATTTCTCCATTTTTGTTTCATTGCAGTGTGTCAGTCAAGCTATTCACACTAGGTCTCTGTGTAGAATAGTACTAGTAAATTACAAGCCTGCTGTTTAAAACCATGGCTCTCTGTCATACATATCACCTATAAAACTCTTCCAAAATCAGACATTTCTTCCATTTCCATTGTGTTGCAGTGTGTCGGACAAGTTATTCACACAAGGTGTCTGTGAAGAATAGCATGAGCAAATTGCAGGCCTGCTATTTAAAACCGTGGTTCTCTGTCAGACATATTATCTATAAGACTGTTCCAAAATCAGCCATTTCTTCCATTTTCATTTCGTTGCAGTGTGTCGGTCAAGCTATTCACACTAGGTCTCTGTGTAGAATAGTACTAGTAAATTACAAGCCTGCTATTTAAAACCATGGTTCTCTGTCATACATATCACCTATAAAACTCTTCCAAAATCAGACATTTCTTCCGTTTTCATTTCGTTGCAGTGTGTCGGTCAAGCTGTTCATACTTGGTCTCTGTGTAGAATAGTATTGGTAAATTACAGGCCTGATATTTAAAACCATGGTTCTCTTTCAGACATAACACCTATAAGAGTGTTCCAAAATCAGCCATTTCTTCCATTTTCGGTTCATTGCAGTGTGTCGGTCAAACTATTCACACTAGGTCTCTGTGTAGAATAGTATTAGCAAATTACAGGCCTGCTATTTAAAACCGTGGTTCTCTGACATACATATCACCTATAAGATTGTTCCAAAATCAGACATTTCTTACATTTTCTTTCCGTTGCAGTGTGTCGGTCAAGCTATTTACACTACCTGTCTGTAAAGAACAGTATTAGCAAATTACAGGCCTGCTATTTAAAACCGTGGTTCTCTTTCAGACATAACACCTATAAGATTGTTCCAAAATCAGCCATTTCTTCCTTTTTTGTTTCATTGCAGTGTGTTGGTCAAGCTATTCACACTAGGTCTCTGTGTAGAATAGTGTTAGTAAATTACAGGCCTGCTATTTAAAACCGTGATTCTCTGTCAAACATATCACCTATAAGACTTGTTCCAAAATCAGACATTTCTTCCATTTCCATTGTGCTGCAGTGTGTCGGTCAAGTTATTCACACAAGGTGTCTGTGAAGAACAGCATGAGCAAATTACAGGCCTGCTATTTAAAACCGTGGTTCTCTGTCAGACATATCATCTATAAGACTGTTCCAAAATCAGCCATTTCTTCTGTGGCACCCCAGAGGGTCTGGTTGCCACAGTGGTAGTAATACCATGTCTGGGAGGAAAACAGGAGTTTCCTGGTCAGGAACACATTACATGCAACACCTCCTGCCCCAGACCAGAGAGGGGAGGATCCTGCCCTTTATAACTGGATCTGGAGGCGGGGTTAGGGAGTCGGAGTCTAGAGCACAGTGTGTGGAGTGAAGTAGGACACGAAGGAGTAAAGAGCCAGGGACTGGAGCTGGAGTTAGCTCGTCCTGGATAGTATCCACAGAGGACCGGATGCCAGAGTCCGAGGCTGTGGGGATTGCATACCCAGCAGCAGATACCGCAGGGCAGGAGATTGCAGGTCTCCTGGCCCAACAGAAGCCCGGAGGCTCAGCCACACGAAAGGACCCGTACCGCCACAGAGGAGCGAGGAATATACAAGGTCCGAGTCGCCAGCCATACGGGTGAGCGCAGCACGTTACACTCAGGGACGTGGGCTACAACAAGCGGGATAGCCAAAGAGTATAGTCAGAGCGGCAGGCCTACAACTTCACCTGGCCAGGAGGACTCTAGGATTGTTCCCAGACTGATCAGGCCCTCATTACTAGCTGGTAATCCCGTTGGGGCCCATATAATTGCCAACAGTAAAGACCCTGGTGCTGCACTGCAAAGACTCCGTATTGTCATTACTGATACCTTGCACTACCACCACCATCATCCATACACGCTGCCCTGAAGCTCCACTCTTCCTTGGGGGAGTTACATCAACTTGCTGCACATGCCACCAGCTTCAGCGGACTGCTCCGCAGCGGCGATTCCCAATAACCGCATTCCACAGGTGGGGTAGTCGGACTATACATAACAGATATACATAAACTACCCTTAGATTGACCACCTGGGTCACGGACCCGGTCACCGCCATGGTGACTACAACCCCCAGCATCTACAGGCCCGGCTCCGGGTACCCCACGGCCCAGAGGGCGCGTCACTTCCGTTTTCTATTCGTAGCAGTGTGTCAGTCAAGCTATTCATACTAGGTCAATGTGTAGAATAGTATTGGTAAATTACAGGCCTGATATTTAAAACCGTGGTTCTCTTTCAGACATAACACCTATAAAAGTGTTCCAAAATTAGCCATTTCTTCCATTTCCATTGTGTTACAGTGTGTCGGTCAAATTATTCACACAAGGTGTCTGAAGAATAGCATTAGCAAATTACAGGCCTGCGATTTAAAACCGTGATCCTCTGTCATACATATCAGCTATAAGAGTATTCCAAAATCAGACATTTCTTCCATTTTCTTTCCGTTGCAGTGTGTCGGTCAAGCTATTTACACTAGGTGTCTGTGAAGAACAGTATTAGCAAATTACAGGCCTGCTATTTAAAACTGTGGTTCTTTGTCAGACATAACACCTATAAGAGTGTTCCAAAACCAGCTATTTCTTCCATTTTCATTTCATTGCAGTGTGTCAGTCAAGCTATTCACACTAGGTCTCTGTGTAGAATAGTGTTAGTAAATTACAGGCCTGCTATTTAAAACCATGGTTCTCTGTGAAACATATCATCTTTAAGAATGTTCCAAAATCAGATATTTCTTCCATTTTCATTTCGTTGCAGTGTGTCGGTCAAGCTATTCACACTAGGTCTCTGTGTAGAATAGTGTTAGTAAATTACAGACCTGCTATTTAAAACCATGGTTCTTTGTGAAACATATCATCTTTAAGACTGTTCCAAAATCAGATAATTCTTCCATTTTCATTTCGTTGCAGTGTGTCGGTCAAGTTATTCACACAAGGTGTCTGTGAAGAATAGTATGAGCAAATTACAGGCCTGCTATTTAAAACCGTGGTTCTCTGTCATACATATCACCTATAAGTCTCTTCCAAAATCAGACATTTCTTCCGTTTTCATTTCGTTGCAGTGTGTCGGTCAAGCTATTCACACTAGGTCTCTGTGTAGAATAGTATTGGTAAATTGCAGGCCTGCTTTTTAAAACAATTGTTCTCTGTCATACATTTCACCTATACGAGTGTTCCAAAATCAGACAATTCTATTATTTTCTTTCCGTTGCAGTGTGTCCATCAAGCTATTTACACTAGGTGTCTGTGAAAAACAGCATTAGCAAATTACAGGCCTGCTATTTAAAACCGTGGTACTCTTTCAGACATAACATCTATAAGAGTGTTCCAAAATCAGCCATTTCTTCCATTTTCGCTTCATTGTAGTGTGTCGGTCGAGCTATTCACACTAGGTCTATGTGTAGAATAGTATTAGTAAATTACAGGACTGCTATTTAAAACCGTGGTTCTCTGTCATACATATCACCTATAAGAGTGTTCCAAAATCAGACATTCCATCCATTGTCTCTTCGTTGCCGTGTGTCGGTCAAGCTATTTACACTAGGTGTCAGTGAAGAATAGTTTAGCAAATAACAGACCTGCTATTTAAACCGTGGTTCTTTGTCAGACATAACACCTATAAGATTGTTCCAAAATCAGACATTTCTACCATTTTCATTTCATTGCAGTGTGTCGGTCAAGCTATTCACACTAGGTCTCTGTGTAGAATAGTGTTACTAAATTACAGGCCTGCTATTTAAAACCGTGGTTCTATGACAAACATATCACCTATAAGACTTGTTCCAAAATCAGACATTTCTTCCATTTCCATTGTGTTGCAGTGTGTCGGTCTACTTATTCACACAAGGTGTCTGTGAAGAATAGCATAAGCAAATTACAGGCCTTCTATTTAAAACCGTGGTTCTCTGTCAGACATATCATCTATAAAACTGTTCCAAAATCAACCATTTCTTCCATTTTCATTTTGTTTCAGTGTGTCAGTCAAGCTATTCACACTAGGTCTCTGTGTAGAATAGTACTAGTAAATTACAAGCCTGCTATTTAAAACCATGGTTTTATTTCATACATATCACCTATAAGACTCTTCCAAAATCAGATATTTCTTCCGTTTTCATTTCGTTGCAGTGTGTCGGTCAAGCTTTTCACACTAGGTTTCTGTGTAGAATAGTATTGGTAAATTACAAGCCTGCTATTTAAAACCATGGTTCTGTGTCATGCATATCACCTATAAGACTCTTCCAAAATCAGACATTTCTTCCGTTTTCATTTCGTTGCAGTGTGTCGGTCAAGCTATTCATACTAGGTCTCTGTGTAGAATAGTATTGGTAAATTGCAGGCCTGCTATTTAAAAGCATGGTTCTCTGTCATACATTTCACCTATACGAGTGTTCCAAAATCAGACAATTCTATTATTTTCTTTCCGTTGCAGTGTGTCCATCAAGCTATTTACACTAGGTGTCTGTGAAGAACAGTATTAGCAAATTACAGGCCTGCTATTTAAAACCGTGGTTCTTTGTCAGACATAACACCTATAACAGTGTTCCAAAACCAGACATTTCTTCCATTTTCTTTCCGTTGCAGTGTGTCGGTCAAGCTATTTACATTAGTCGTCTGTGAAAAACAGTATTAGCAAATTACAGGCCTGCTATTTAAAACCGTGGTTCTCTTTCAGACATAACACCTATCAGAGTGTTCCAAAATCAGCCATTTCTTCCATTTTCGCTTCATTGCAGTTTGTCGGTCGAGCTATTCACACTAGGTCTATGTGTAGAATAGTATTAGTAAATTATAGGACTGCTATTTAAAACCGTAGTTCTCTGTCATACACATCACCTATAAGAGTGTTCCAAAATCAGACATTCCTTCCATTTTCTCTCCGTTGCCGTGTGTCGGTCATGCTATTTACACTACGTGTCTGTGAAGAATAGTATTAGCAAATTACAGACCTGCTATTTAAACCGTGGTTCTTTGTCAGACATAACAACTATAAGATTGTTCCAAAATCAGACATTTCTACCATTTTCATTTCATAGCAGTGTGTCGGTCAAGCTTTTCACACTAGGTCTCTGTGTAGAATAGTGTTAGTATATTACAGGCCTGCTATTTAAAACCGTGGCTCTATGTCAAACATATCACCTATGAGACTTGTTCCAAAATCAGCCATTTCTTCCAATTTTGTTTCATTGCAGTGTGTCGGTCAAGCTATTCACAATATGTCTCTGTGTAGAATAGTGTTAGTAAATTACAGGCCTGCTATTTAAAACCGTGGTTCTATGTCAAACATATCACCTATAAGACTTGTTCCAAAATCAGACATTTCTTCCATTTCCATTGTGTTGCAGTGTGTCGGTCTAGTTATTCACACAAGGTGTCTGTGAAGAATAGCATGAGCAAATTACAGGCCTTCTATTTAATACCGTGGTTCTCTGTCAGACATATCATCTATAAGACTGTTCCAAAATCTGCCATTTCTTCCATTTTCATTTTGTTTCAGTGTGTCGGTCAAGCTATTCAAACTAGGTCTCTGTGTAGAATAGTACTAGTAAATTACAAGCCTGCTATTTAAAACCATGGTTCTCTGTCAGACATATCACCTATAAGACTCTTCCAAAATCAGACATTTTTTCCGTTTTCATTTCATTGCAGTGTGTCGGTCAAGCTATTCACACTAGGTCTCTTTGTAGAATAGTATTGGTAAATTACAAGCCTGCTATTTAAAACCATGGTTCTGTGTCATGCATATCACCTATAAGACTCTTCCAAAATCAGACATTTCTTCCGTTTTCATTTCGTTGCAGTGTGTCGATCAAGCTATTCATACTAGGTCTCTGTGTAGAATAGTATTGGAAAATTGCAGGCCTGCTTTTTAAAACCATGGTTCTCTGTCATACATTTCACCTATACGAGTGTTCCAAAATCAGACAATTCTATTATTTTCTTTCCGTTGCAGTGTGTCCATCAAGCTATTTACACTAGGTGTCTGTGAAGAACAGTATTAGCAAATTACAGGCCTGCTATTTAAAACCGTGGTTCTTTGTCAGACATAACACCTATAAGAGTGTTCCAAAACCAGACATTTCTTCCATTTTCTTTCCGTTGCAGTGTGTCGGTCAAGCTATTTACATTTGTCGTCTGTGAAAACCAGTATTAGCAAATTAAAGGCCTGCTATTTAAAACCGTGGTTCTCTTTCAGACATAACACCTATAAGAGTGTTCCAAAATCAGCCATTTCTTCCATTTTCGTTTCATTGTAGTGTGTCGGTCAAGCTATTCACACTAGTTCTATGTGTAGAATAGTATTAGTAAATTAAAGGACTGCTATTTAAAGCCGTGGTTCTCTGTCATACATATCACCTATAAGAGTGTTCCAAAATCAGACATTCCATCCATTTTCTCTCCGTTGCCGTGTGTCGGTCACGCTATTTACACTAGGTGTCTGTGAAGATTAGTATTAGCAAATTACAGACCTGCTATTTAAACCGTGGTTCTTTGTCAGACATAACACCTATAAGATTGTTCCAAAATCAGACATTTCTACCATTTTCATTTCATAGATGGGTGTCGGTCAAGCTATTCACACTAGGTCTCTGTGTAGAATAGTGTTAGTAAATTACAGGCCTGCTATTTAAAACCGTGGCTCTATGTCAAACATATCACCTATAAGACTTGTTCCAAAATCAGACATTTCTTCCATTTTCATTGTTTTGCAGTGTGTCGGTCAAGTTATTCACACAAGGCGTCTGTGAAGAATAGCATGAGCAAATTGCAGGCCTTCTATTTAAAACCGTGGTTCTCTGTCATACATATCATCTATAAAACTGTTCCAAAATCAACCATTTTTCCATTTTCATTTTGTTTCAGTGTGTCGGTCAAGCTATTCACACTAGGCCCCTGTGTAGAGTAGTACTAATAAATTACAAGCCTGCTATTTAAAACCATGGTTCTGTGTCATGCATATCACCTATAAGACTCTTCCAAAATCAGACATTTCTTCCGTTTTCATTTCGTTGCAGTGTGTCGATCAAGCTATTCATACTAGGTCTCTGTGTAGAATAGTATTGGTAAATTGCAGGCCTGCTTTTTAAAACCATGGTTCTCTGTCATACATTTCACCTATACGAGTGTTCCAAAATCAAACAATTCTATTATTTTATTTCCGTTGCAGTGTGTCCATCGAGCTATTTACACTAGGTGTCTGTGAAGAACAGTATTAGCAAATTACAGGCCTGCTATTTAAAACCGTGGTTCTTTGTCAGACATAACACCTATAACAGTGTTCCAAAACCAGACATTTCTTCCATTTTCTTTCCGTTGCAGTGTGTCGGTCAAGCTATTTACATTAGTCGTCTGTGAAAAACAGTATTAGCAAATTAAAGGCCTGCTATTTAAAACCGTGGTTCTCTTTCAGACATAACACCTATAAGAGTGTTCCAAAATCAGCCATTTCTTCCATTTTCGTTTCATTGTAGTGTGTCGGTCAAGCTATTCACACTAGTTCTATGTGTAGAATAGTATTAGTAAATTACAGGACTGCTATTTAAAGCCGTGGTTCTCTGTCATACATATCACCTATAAGAGTGTTCCAAAATCAGACATTCCATCCATTTTCTCTCCGTTGTCATGTGTCGGTCACGCTATTTACACTAGGTGTCTGTGAAGATTAGTATTAGCAAATTACAGACCTGCTATTTAAACCGTGGTTCTTTGTCAGACATAACACCTATAAGATTGTTCCAAAATCAGACATTTCTACCATTTTCATTTCATAGATGTGTGTCGGTCAAGCTATTCACACTAGGTCTCTGTGTAGAATAGTGTTAGTAAATTACAGGCCTGCTATTTAAAACCGTGGCTCTATGTCAAACATATCACCTATAAGACTTGTTCCAAAATCAGACATTTCTTCCATTTCCATTGTTTTGCAGTGTGTCGGTCTAGTTATTCACACAAGGCGTCTGTGAAGAATAGCATGAGCAAATTGCAGGCCTTCTATTTAAAACCGTGGTTCTCTGTCAGACATATCATCTATAAAACTGTTCCAAAATCAACCATTTTTCCATTTTCATTTTGTTTCAGTGTGTCGGTCAAGCTATTCACACTAGGCCCCTGTGTAGAGTAGTACTAGTAAATTACAAGCCTGCTATTTAAAACCATGTTTCTCAGTCATACATATCACCTATAAGACTCTTCCAAAATCAGACATTTCTTCCGTTTTCATTTCGTTGCAGTGTGTCGGTCAAGCTATTCACACTATGTCTCTGTGTAGATTAGTATTGGTAAATTACAAGCCTGCCATTTAAAACCATGGTTCTGTGTCATGCATATCACCTATAAGACTCTTCCAAAATCAGACATTTCTTCCGATTTAATTTCGTTGCAGTGTGTCAGTTAAGCTATTCATACTAGGTCTCTGTGTAGAATAGTATTGGTAAATTGCAGGCCTGCTATTTAAAACCATGGTTCTCTGTCATACATTTCACTTATACAAGTGTTCCAAAATCAGACAATTCTATTATTTTCTTTCCGTTGCAGCGTGTCCATTAAGCTATTTACACTAGGTGTCTGTGAAGAACAGTATTAGCAAATTACAGGCCTGTTATTTAAAACCGTGGTTCTTTGTCAGACATAACACCTTTAAGAGTGTTCCAAAACCAGACATTTCTTCCATTTTCTTTCCGTTGCAGTGTGTCGGTCAAGCTATTTACATTAGTCGTCTGTGAAAAACAGTATTAGCAAATTACAGGCCTGCTATTTAAAACCGTGGTTCTCTTTCAGACATAACTCCTATAAGAGTGTTCCAAAATCAGCAATTTCTTCCATTTTCGTTTCATTGCAGTGTGTCGGTCGAGCTATTCACACTAGGTCTATGTGTAGAATAGTATTAGTAAATTACAGGACTGCTATTTAAAACCGTGGTTCTCTGTCATATATATCACCTATAAGAGTGTTCCAAAATCAGACATTCCTTCCATTTTCTCTCCGTTGCCGTGTGTCGGTCATGCTATTTACACTAGGTGTCTGTGAAGAATAGTATTAGCAAATAACAGACCTGCTATTTAAACCGTGGTTCTTTGTCAGACATAACACCTATAAGATTGTTCCAAACTCAGACATTTCTACCATTTTCATTTCATTGCAGTGTGTCGGTCAAGCTATTCACACTAGGTCTCTGTGTAGAATATTGGTAGTAAATTACAGGCCTGCTATTTAAAACCGTGGTTCTATGTCAAACATATCACCTATAAGACTTGTTCCAAAATCAGACATTTCTTCCATTTCCATTGTGTTGCAGTGTGTCGGTCAAGTTATTCACACGAGGTGTCTGTGAAGAATAGCATGAGCGAATTACAGGCCTTCTATTTAAATCCTTGGTTCTCTGTCAGACATATCATCTATAAGACTGTTCCAAAATCAGCCATTTCTTCCATTTTCATTTCGTTGCAGTGTGTCGGTCAAGCTATTCACACTAGGTCTCTGTGTAGAATAGTACTAGTAAATTACAAGCCTGCTACTTGAAACCATTGTTCTCTATCATACATATCACCTATAAGACTCTTCCAAAATCAGACATTTCTTCCGTTTTCATTTTCGTTGCAGTGTGTCTGTCAAGCTATTCATACTAGGTCTCTGTGTTGAATAGTATTGGTAAATTACAGGCCTGATATTTAAATCCGTGGTTCTCTTTCAGACATAACACCTATAAGAGTGTTCCAAAAACAGCCATGTCTTCCATTTTCGTTTCATTGCAGTGTGTCAGTCAAGGTATTCACACTAGGTCTCTGTGAAGAATAGTGTTAGTAAATTACAGGCCTGCTATTTAATACCGTGGTTCTCTGTCATACATTTCACCTATACGAGTGTTCCAAAATCAGACAATTCTATTATTTTCTTTCCGTTGCAGTGTGTCCATCAAGCTATTTACACTAGGTGTCTGTGAAGAACAGTATTAGCAAATTACAGGCCTGCTATTTAAAACCGTGGTTCTTTGTCAGACATAACACCTATAAGAGTTTTCCAAAACCAGACATTTCTTCCATTTTCTTTCCGTTGCAGTGTGTCGGTCAAGCTATTTACATTAGTCGTCTGTGAAAAACAGTATTAGCAAATTACAGGCCTGCTATTTAAAACCGTGGTTCTCTTTCAGACATAACACCTATAAGAGTGTTCCAAAATCAGCCATTTCTTCCATTTTCGCTTCATTGCAGTTTGTCGGTCGAGCTATTCACACTAGGTCTTTGTGTAGAATAGTATTAGTAAATTACAGGACTGCTATTTAAAACCGTAGTTCTCTGTCATACACATCACCTATAAGAGTGTTCCAAAATCAGACATTCCTTCCATTTTCTCTCCGTTGCCGTGTGTCGGTCATGCTATTTACACTACGTGTCTGTGAAGAATAGTATTAGCAAATTACAGACCTGCTATTTAAACCGTGGTTCTTTGTCAGACATAACAACTATAAGATTGTTCCAAAATCAGACATTTCTACCATTTCCATTTCATAGCAGTGTGTCGGTCAAGCTTTTCACACTAGGTCTCTGTGTAGAATAGTGTTAGTAAATTACAGGCCTGCTATTTAAAACCGTGGCTCTATGTCAAACATATCACCTATGAGACTTGTTCCAAAATCAGCCATTTCTAACAATTTTGTTTCATTGCAGTGTGTCGGTCAAGCTATTCACACTAGGTCTCTGTGTAGAATAGTGCTAGTAAATTACAGGCCTGCTATTTAAAACCGTGGTTCTAAGTCAAACATATCACCTATAAGACTTGTTCCAAAATCAGACATTTCTTCCATTTCCATTGTGTTGCAGTGTGTCGGTCTAGTTATTCACACAAGGTGTCTGTGAAGAATAGCATGAGCAAATTACAGGCCTTCTATTTAATACCGTGGTTCTCTGTCAGACATATCATCTATAAGACTGTTCCAAAATCTGCCATTTCTTCCATTTTCATTTTGTTTCAGTGTGTCGGTCAAGCTATTCAAACTAGGTCTCTGTGTAGAATAGTACTAGTAAATTACAAGCCTGCTATTTAAAACCATGGTTCTCTGTCATACATATCACCTATAAGACTCTTCCAAAATCAGACATTTCTTCCGTTTTCATTTCGTTGCAGTGTGTCGATCAAGCTATTCATACTAGGTCTCTGTGTAGAATAGTATTGGTAAATTGCAGGCCTGCTTTTTAAAACCATGGTTCTCTGTCATACATTTCACCTATACGAGTGTTTTAAAATCAGACAATTCTATTATTTTCTTTCCGTTGCAGTGTGTCCATCAAGCTATTTACACTAGGTGTCTGTGAAGAACAGTATTAGCAAATTACAGGCCTGCTATTTAAAACCGTGGTTCTTTGTCAGACATAACACCTATAAGAGTGTTCCAAAACCAGACATTTCTTCCATTTTCTTTCCGTTGCAGTGTGTCGGTCAAGCTATTTACATTAGTCGTCTGTGAAAAACAGTATTAGCAAATTAAAGGCCTGCTATTTAAAACCGTGGTTCTCTTTCAGACATAACACCTATAAGAGTGTTCCAAAATCAGCCATTTCTTCCATTTTCGTTTCATTGTAGTGTGTCGGTCAAGCTATTCACACTAGTTCTATGTGTAGAATAGTATTAGTAAATTACAGGACTGCTATTTAAAACCGTGGTTCTCTGTCATACATATCACCTATAAGAGTGTTCCAAAATCAGTCATTCCATCCATTTTCTCTCCGTTGCCGTGTGTCGGTCACGCTATTTACACTAGGTGTCTGTGAAGATTAGTATTAGCAAATTACAGACCTGCTATTTAAACTGTGGTTCTTTGTCAGACATAACACCTATAAGATTGTTCCAAAATCAGACATTTCTACCATTTTCATTTCATAGATGGGTGTCGGTCAAGCTATTCACACTAGGTCTCTGTGTAGAATAGTGTTAGTAAATTACAGGCCTGCTATTTAAAACCGTGGCTCTATGTCAAACATATCACCTATAAGACTTGTTCCAAAATCAGACATTTCTTCCATTTCCATTGTTTTGCAGTGTGTCGGTCTAGTTATTCACACAAGGCGTCTGTGAAGAATAGCATGAGCAAATTGCAGGCCTTCTATTTAAAACCGTGGTTCTCTGTCAGACATATCATCTATAAAACTGTTCCAAAATCAACCATTTTTCCATTTTCATTTTGTTTCAGTGTGTCGGTCAAGCTATTCACACTAGGCCCCTGTGTAGAATAGTACTAGTAAATTACAAGCCTGCTATTTAAAACCATGTTTCTCTGTCATACATATCACCTATAAGTCTCTTCCAAAATCAGACATTTCTTCCGTTTTCATTTCGTTGCAGTGTGTCGGTCAAGCTATTCACACTAGGTCTCTGTGTAGAATAGTATTGGTAAATTACAAGCCTGCTATTTAAAACCATGGTTCTGTGTCATGCATATCACCTATAAGACTCTTCCAAAATCAGACATTTCTTCCGATTTAATTTCGTTGCAGTGTGTCGGTTAAGCTATTCATACTAGGTCTCTGTGTAGAATAGTATTGGTAAATTGCAGGCCTGCTATTTAAAACCATGGTTCTCTGTCATACATTTCACTTATACAAGTGTTCCAAAATCAGATAATTCTATTATTTTCTTTCCGTTGCAGCGTGTCCATTAAACTATTTACACTAGGTGTCTGTGAAGAACAGTATTAGCAAATTACAGGCCTGTTATTTAAAACCGTGGTTCTTTGTCAGACATAACACCTTTAAGAGTGTTCCAAAACCAGACATTTCTTCCATTTTCTTTCCGTTGCAGTGTGTCGGTCAAGCTATTTACATTAGTCGTCTGTGAAAAACAGTATTAGCAAATTACAGGCCTGCTATTTAAAACCGTGGTTCTCTTTCAGACATAACTCCTATAAGAGTGTTCCAAAATCAGCAATTTCTTCCATTTTCGTTTCATTGCAGTGTGTCGGTCGAGCTATTCACACTAGGTCTATGTGTAGAATAGTATTAGTAAATTACAGGACTGCTATTTAAAACCGTGGTTCTCTGTCATACATATCACCTATAAGAGTGTTCCAAAATCAGACATTCCTTCCATTTTCTCTCCGTTGCCGTGTGTCGGTCACGCTATTTACACTAGGTGTCTGTGAAGAATAGTATTAGCAAATTACAGACCTGCTATTTAAACTGTGGTTCTTTGTCAGACATAACTCCTATAAAATTGTTCCAAAATCAGACATTTCTACCATTTTCATTTCATTGCAGTGTGTCGGTCAAGCTATTCACACTAGGTCTCTGTGTAGAATAGTGGTAGTAAATTACAGGCCTGCTATTTAAAACCGTCGTTCTCTGTCAAACATATCACCTATAAGACTTGTTCCAAAATCAGAAATTTCTTCCATTTTCATTGTGTTGCAGTGTGTCGGTCAAGTTATTCACACGAGGTGTCTGTGAAGAATAGCATGAGCACATTACAGGCCTGCTATTTAAATCCTTGGTTCTCTGTCAGACATATCATCTATAAGACTGTTCCAAAATCAGCCATTTCTTCCATTTTCATTTCGTTGCAGTGTGTCGGTCAAGCTATTCACACTAGGTCTCTGTGTAGAATAGTACTAGTAAATTACAAGCCTGCTATTTGAAACCATTGTTCTCTATCATACATATCACCTATAAGACTCTTCCAAAATCAGACATTTCTTCCGTTTTCATTTTCGTTGCAGTGTGTCGGTCAAGCTATTCATACTAGGTCTCTGTGTTGAATAGTATTGGTAAATTACAGGCCTGATATTTAAATCCGTGGTTCTCTTTCAGACATAACACCTATAAGAGTGTTCCAAAATCAGCCATGTCTTCCATTTTCGTTTCATTGCAGTGTGTCAGTCAAAGTATTCACACTAGGTCTCTGTGAAGAATAGTGTTAGTAAATTACAGGCCTGCTATTTAATACCGTGGTTCTCTGTCAAACATATCATCTATAAGACTGTTCCAAAATCAGACATTTCTTCCATTTTCATTTCGTTGCAGTGTGTCGGTCAAGCTATTTACACTAGTCGTCTGTGAAAAACAGTATTAGCAAATTACAGGCCTGCTATTTAAAACTGTGGTTCTCTTTCAGACATAACACCTATAAGAGTGTTCCAAAATCAGCCATTTCTTCCATTTTTGTTTCATTGCAGTGTGTCGGTCAAGCTATTCACACTAGGTCTATGTGTATAATAGTATTAGTAAATTACAGGCCTGCTGTTTAAAACCGTGGTTTTCTGTCATACATATCACCTATAAGAGTGTTCCAAAATCATTCATTCTTTCCATTTTCTCTCCGTTTCCGCGTGTCGGTCATGCTATTTACACTAGGTGTGTGTGAAGAATAGTATTAGCAAATTACAGACCTGCTTTTTAAACCATGGTTCTTTGTCAGACATAACACCTATAAGATTGTTCCAAAATCAGACAATTCTTCCATTTTTATTTCATTGCAGTGTGTCGGTCAAGCTATTCACACTAGGTCTCTGTGTAGAATAATGTTAGTAAATTACAGGCCGGCTATTTAAAACCGTGGTTCTCTGTCAAACATATCACCTATAAGACTTGTTCCAAAATCAGACATTTCTTCCATTTCCATTGTGTTGCAGTGTGTCGGTCAAGTTATTCACACAAGGTGTCTGTGAAGAATAGCATGAGCACATTACAGGCCTGCTATTTAAAACCGTGGTTCTCTGTCAGACATATCATCTATAAGACTGTTCCAAAATCAGCCATTTCTTCCATTTTCATTTTGTTGCAGCGTGTCGGTCAAGCTATTCACACTAGGTCTCTGTGTAGAATAGTACTAGTAAATTGCAAGCCTGCTATTTAAAACCATGGTTCTCTGTCATACATATCACCTATAAGACTCTTCCAAAATCAGACATTTCTTCCGTTTTCATTTCGTTGCAGAGGAGGAGGAAGAACAGGAGCTAGTTTCCTACGCTATAGGCGGTACTACCTGCACAACTGTGATACCATCTGTTCAGCGTGGATGGCCTGAGGACAGGGAGGAGTAGGAAGAGGAGGAGGATGAGGAGGACAGCATGGTCAGTTGTCCTCTTAATGAGTACACGGAAGTCTTGCCTCTTTGCAGTCTGGCACACATGGCTGAGTTTATGTTACGCTGCCTTTCCAGTGACCCTCGCGTTGTCTAAATTTTGGGTGACAGTCATTATTGGTTGGTGACACTTCTAGGCCCATGCTACAAGGAGAACTTTCTGTCTCTTATTCCCACGCAGGACAGGCCTAATAAAATGGGGCAGTACGAGAAGGCCCTTGTTGCGGAATTATTAAAAAAATTCCCATCTGAAAACGCTGGCGGCAGAGGTCACAGTTCGTTTGACAACCAAGGAGTACAGGTGAGAGAGACACAAATGCAATCCAACAGAGGCAGAGGAACACTGTCAAAGTTCTGGGACAGTTTTCTCAGACCCTCCCATGGCACAAACCCTGATGTGCGGGGTACTCTCCCAAGGACGGAAAAGTTGCGGAAGATGCTGAGGGAGTCCCTTGCCAACCATACCAACGTCCTCTGTGATTCCTCTCTGCCTTATAATTATTGAATATCCAAGCTGGACACATGGCATGAACTGGCTCTCTATGCCTTGGAGTCCTTAGCCAGCCCTGCCGCTAGCGTTTTGTCAGAGCGAGTTTTTAGTGCCGCCGATGGAATTATAACCAATAGGCACATCCGCCTGTCAACTGAAAATGCTGACAGGCTGATGTGGCGCCCCTGAGGGTTCAGTCGCCACAGAGGTACTGCACCTCACCCAGAGGTGTGGCATCTCCTTCTCTCAGGTAAGGATGGAGTGCTGCATGGGACTCTAACACCTGCACTCAACACTACACTAGTCCAGGCCGGCTGGAAGGGCAATATGCACTACTTTCTGCTGGCCCCGTCCCTGGCTGGAGTGGGGGGAACCAAAGTGAGGGGGAACCATGTAGTGGGTGTGGGTGGAGGATGCAGACCGGGGGAGCACTTAAAGAAGATACATATATATATGGGAAGCCATCTTTTAGGGAGTTGAAGGGAGAGAGTCGGACGGAGAGGGAGTGAGAGGACATGAGGAGCGGAGGCAGGTTTGGCCTGTCATGCCCAAGACTGAGAGAGGAGTGGGAGCAGGAGGAAGGCTCCAGGAACTGAAGGGATCCCTGTTGGTACGGTGAGTGCAGGATGGCACCTGTACGCCCGAATCTGCCAGGCGGTAGAGGGATCAGGCCGCAAGAAGGGAACCGGTCCCTGGACTAGCCGAGTTACTTTAGGTCTCAGCTAGAAAAACCGGAGGCTTCTGCACTTTCAAGGTGCAGTTGCCACATCCGCACCTAAGCCGCCGAAAAAGGGCACCGAGTAAGGTCCGGGAACTCCAAGTTGCCCAGAGGGATCCCAAGGTACCTGATCGGGACTTTGTGTGGCGGGGCGCAGGGCAGGAGGAAGAGACCCAGCGCAGGAAGTTGGCTAAGAAAGGAACATACAGAGAGGGGTCCCGTTAAGTGCTCTTGAGATACTTGAGGGAGTGCTGAACCCCTGCCTGGTAAACGCAGCGCAACGTGGGAGGCTGTCACCTGTACAGTGCAATCTGAGGAACCTAATAACTGTGAGTAAACTCGGACGACTGCACCCCACTGTCTCTGTCAGTTATTGCTGCTGCGTTATCGCCCCTGCACTACAACGCCCAGCATCACCATCTGCACCTACGCTGCCCTGGAGCTGAGCTCTGCCTGTGGAGAGCCGCACCAACCCAGCTGCTCTAACATCTGCTCCAGAGGTCTGCAGCAGCGCTGGTACTCATTACCAGGAACCACAGGTGGCGTCACGAGACAAAACTATTATTTATCCGTTCAAGCAACAACTCCCTTTTAAGAGTGACTCCAGGGTACGGGCCCGGGAGCCGACTGCCGTGACATCCCACAGAAGGTCAAGGCCCGGGTACCGAGTCCCCCATTATCCCTTGGGCGAGTCACTGACTCTTATAAAAATGAACAAGGGCTGGATTGGGCCAGACTTCTCAACACCACCGAATGATAGCAGCGTAACATAAATTCAAATGCAGTGTCTTTTTTTTGGGGAGGTCTTCACACCCAGACATGGGTATACGCCTCCTGATTTTGTCTATTTGCTCTTGTCCTCCTCCTTCTCCGCATCCTCATCCTCCACCACCATATCACCACCATAAGTACCATATCAACATATCTACGTCTCTTGCAAGGGACATTGGAGTTCCCCCAAATTATTGGGAGCCGTTGCTTCACTCCATAGGCAAACAGTATGGGAGACCGACTTCCTAATAATAGGAATATTGTTTTCAGGAGGCCCTCTGACCTCTACGTCTCTTGCAAGGGGGAATTGGAGTTCCTCCACATTTTTTGCAGCCATTGCTTCACTGCATAGGCAAACAGTATGGGAGACCCTCTCCTTTCTAATGGGAATATGTCGTTACTGAGGCCCACCTCTATTTGTTTTTAAATTGTTAGTGTGGTTTTCCTAAATATTGGCAGCCGTTGGACTCACTGCATTATACAATATATGTACTTTTTACCTTTTGTGTCTCCCCCACTTCCTCATAGACTGTAAGCTCGCGAGCAGGGCCCTCACTCCGTTCGATATGAGATATGCTTATTCTGTATTGTCTGTATAAGTCCCCCCTAAAATTTGTAAAGTGCTGCGGAATATGTTGGCGCTATAAAAATAAACTATTATTATTATTATTATTACTGCATATGTGTCACCCAGGGGGAATATAGGGGACTCGGTACCCGGGCCTTTTACCTTGTTTAGGAGGTCACGGCAGTCGGCTCCCGGGCCCGTACTTTGGGTCTCTCTTTAAAAAGGGGTTTTAGTATACAGTTTGTCTCATGACGCCACCTGTGGTTTCCGGTAATGGCTACCGGCGCTGCTGCAGACTAGAGATGAGCGGTGTTCGACTCGAACTGTTCGCCAATCTCAAATTCGAGCTGTTTTGGGCGGTGTTCGAGCCGTTCGGCGAACACGAACAATTTGAAAAAAATTCGGCTGTTCGAGGTTATGTTCGATAACTGTTCGTGCACCAAAATCATAACTGGATTTTTTCTCAGTAATGCTGAAAATTAATGTTAATACGCAGTTTGAGTGTACAGCAGGGTGGGGGGAGGGGCAGGGGATGGATCTCTGCAGAAATAATGAAGATCTCCATTTTTTTTTCTCTTTCCCGCATTTACAGTGGGGAGGTGCAATCTGTCAGCCTATCAGAAGCGCACACACGGAGAGAACTGCTTTTTTTCACACAAGCAAGGGCATGTGTCATTGGCAGTGTATGTCACATGTCCTTGCCCTATAAGACCCAGCCATTTTCCCCGTCTCCACCATTTTCTCACTGCTGCAGCTGCGTGTTAGACCGCACCGCTGTTGCTGTGTGCGCTATACTTTGTTAATTTCAAGCCAATTTTCGCACAAATCTACAGATAGCTTGGGAGTAGGGAATAGTTGTGATTGCAGTCCTTTTGAGGACTAGGTTACATCATTTCCTACGACTTTTATCAGGCAGGTCTGTGCTCTTAAATAGATAGGTTGGGAGTAAAGACTAATTGTAATTGCAGTCCTCTTCAGGGCTAGGTTACATCAGTTCCTATCACTTTTTGCCAGGCAGGTCTGTGCCAGTGCTGTGCAAGTTTTTTTCACAGCATTTGGCTAAATCTAGCAAAGAAAATCCTTTTTGGCCTCTTGCAGTGTGTGTTAGTCAGTGGAGTAGCCTATCTGTGTTGCAAGCTACACCACCTGTGTATAGAATACAAATTTTTTTACTGCACCTAGTGAAGTAAAACCTTTTGGGCATAGCATCATTCTATTAGTCCATCTATACTAACCTCCACCAGGTTGCAAATTCAATATAATTTTTGTCTGCATCTAGCTCTGAAAAAATATTTCGGCTTGTAGCAGTGTGTGGGACTTGTTCTATTAGTCCATCTATACTAACCTCCACCAGGTTGCAAATTCAATATAATTTTTTTCTGCATCTACGGTAGTTCTGAAAAAATATTTCGGCTTGTAGCAGTGTGTGGGACTTGTTCTATTAGTCCATCTATACTAACCTCCACCAAGTTGCAAATTCAATATAATTTTTATCTGCATCTAGCTCTGAAAAAATATTTCTGCTTGTAGCAGTGTGTGGGACTTGTTCTATTAGTCCATCTATACTAACCTCCACCAGGTTGCAAATTCAATATCATTTTTATCTGCATCTAGCTCTGAAAAAATATTTCGGCTTGTAGCAGTGTGTGGAACTTGTTCTATTAGTCCATCTATACTAACCTCCACCAGGTTGCAAATTCAATATAATTTTTTTCTGCATCTACGGTAGTTCTGAAAAAATATTTCGGCTTGTAGCAGTGTGTGGGACTTGTTCTGTTAGTCCATCTATACTAACCTCCTCCAGGTTGCAAATTCAATATAATTTTTATCTGCATCTAGCTCTGAAAAAATATTTCGGCTTGTAGCAGTGTGTGGGACTTGTTCTATTAGTCCATCTATACTAACCTCCACCAGGTTGCAAATTCAATATAATTTTTATCTGCATCTAGCTCTGAAAAAATATTTCGGCTTGTAGCAGTGTGTGGGACTTGTTTTATTAGTCCATCTATACTAACCTCCACCAGGTTGCAAATTCAATATAATTTTTATCTGCATCTAGCTCTGAAAAAATATTTCGGCTTGTAGCAGTGTGTGGAACTTGTTCTATTAGTCCATCTATACTAACCTCCACCAGGTTGCAAATTCAATATAATTTTTTTCTGCATCTAGTTCTGAAAAAATATTTCGGCTTGTAGCAGTGTGTGGGACTTGTTCTGTTAGTCCATCTATACTAACCTCCACCAGGTTGCAAATTCAATATAATTTTTATCTGCATCTAGCTCTGAAAAAATATTTTGGCTTGTAGCAGTGTGTGGGACTTGTTTTATTAGTCCATCTATACTAACCTCCACCAGGTTGCAAATTCAATATAATTTTATCTGCATCTAGCTCTGAAAAAATATTTCGGCTTGTAGCAGTGTGTGAGACTTGTTCTGTTAGTCCATCTATACTAACCTCCACCAGGTTGCAAATTCAATATAATTTTTATCTGCATCTAGCTCTGAAAAAATATTTCGGCTTGTAGCAGTGTGTGGGACTTGTTCTATTAGTCCATCTATACTAACCTCCACCAGGTTGCAAATTCAATATAATTTTTTTCTGCATCTAGCTCTGAAAAAATATTTCGGCTTGTAGCAGTGTGTGGGACTTGTTTTATTAGTCCAACTATACTAACCTCCATCAGGTTGCAAATTCAATATAATTTTTATCTGCATCTAACCCAGCCAGTACTTTTGGGCTAATACCACGGTTTGGCCACTCAGCTCTGCTCGGTTCCCATCCATTGTTTTTTGTGCAAACAACTCCAGAGTTGTCAATTAGTTAACCACCAAAATGAGTGGAAAAGGGCCTGCTGCGGGTGGAAAGGGGAATAGGCGTGTTGGGAAGGGAAAAAAAGGTTGTGTCCGTGGGGTAGGTGTTAAAGCAACAGTAACATCTGCAGAAGAAAGACCATCTTCCAGCCAAACTAAGATGTCTACTTCTTTTAGCGGACAATGTGATAAGATCCCTTTCTTACGGCCACGCCAATCGCTACAAATTCCAGATGAGGCACAAAAACAGCAGGTGCTTCAACGGATATCAAGTGCTCCTTTAAGTGGGCTCTCCTCCACCTCAACTTCAACATCACAAATACTCCAGTCCTCAGAGGTGTCACCCCAATCGCACTTGCTTCCTCACAGCTCCCAAGTCTCCAGCTACCCGTCTGAGTATGGGGTAGAACAGATGGTTGAGTCTGCACAGCTGTTTACTCATACTATAGCCTGGGAATCAAAGGTTGGCTCCAGAGCTTCTGTGAATCCAGATGAGGAAATGATCTGCACTGATGCCCAGAATCTTTATGAGTAGGATCCAGGACCAGACGCAGAAGGTTCTGACCATAATGTAGACCCTCATTCCCAAACTGTAACTCCTGTTGGTGGAGACTATGAGGAAGACAATGATGAGACTCAAATACCTGATTGGAGCGACAACTTGTGTTTTTTGTCAGGGCAGGAAGAGGTTGGCTCTGAGAACGAAGGGTGTTATAACACACAGGGCGATGATGACGAGGTTGGAGATCCCACTTACTGTCAACCCACAGTCCGCCAGTCGATGAGGTCAGCAGAGAAGGTGGAGGAGGATGCTAGTGACGACGAGGTCAGGTTGCGCCTTCCTGGACAGAGACGTAGTACTGGAAGCACGTCAACAACTGCATCCTCAAACACAACTCTGCCTCTGACCACAAGTCGTGGTGGCTCTTCAGGTCGCATGGGTGCTAAGCCTTGCATAGCCTGGGCATTTTTTCAGATCGATAAGGATGACCCAACTCGTGTTATCTGTAACATTTGTCAGCAAAAGCTAAGTAGAGGCCAAAAAATACATAGTTTGAGTACTTCATGCATGAACCGGCACATGGATATGAAGCATAAGTTGCAGTGGGAAGCTCACTGTGCTGCAATGCGGCCTAGCCGGCCGGGCCAAACACCGTCTGCCACATCTTGTGCATCCGCAGCCTCTTCATCCTCTGTGACTGAGGGGACAGCAGTCACACCTGTTTTGGGACGCAGACCTGCCACCTCTTTACCCGCAACAGCCAGCGTGATTGGCAGGTCATCATTTTCTTTGGAGGTGGAAACACCAGCTGGTGTTCAGCGCTGTCCGACATCGATAGCACCACCTTTGGATCAAGGCAACCTAACATGTCCGCCTGCATCTTCCTCACAGACCGGCAGTTTGCCAGGGACACCCTTCTCAACCCCGTCTAAGCACAGCAGCCAGACCTCGGTCCCTCAGATATGGACAAGTAAAAGACCATTTCCTCCTAGCCATGAGAAAGCTAAGAGGTTGAATTTCACCATCTGCAAGCTCTTGGCTACAGAAATGCTGCCTTTCCGCCGATTTTCGAGACCTTATGTCCGTCGCAGTGCCCCAGTACCAGATGCCCAGTCGGCACTACTTCTCAAAGAAAGGTGTGCCTGCGCTCCACCAGCATGTCGCACACAACATCACCGCTTCTTTGAGAAACTCTGTGTGTGACAGGGTGCATTTCACTACAGACACTTGGACGAGTAGGCATGGACAGGGGCGTTACATGTCGCTGACTGGGCACTGGGTAACTATGGTGACAGCAGGACAAGGGGCTGCTGTCCAAGTCTTGCCATCCCCACGAGTTGTGCGTCAATCCTCTTTATCTCGAATTCCTCCACTGCTTCTGCCTCCTCAACCTCCTCTCGGTCCTCCACCTGCACCCAAAGCCTGTCTGGTCATGCCACAAGCTTTCTAACTGCGCAGAAGGGATCCTGCACACCTCCTTACTATGCTGGCAGCAGGGCTCAACGTCATCAGGCGGTTTTTACTTTGAAATGTCTGGGAAATGTGAGTCACACAGCTGAGAAGTTGTGGTCAGCTCTGGAGAACCAGTTTCATGAATGGTTGTCTCCACTGGACCTGAATCCAGGGAAGGCCGTGTGCGACAATGCTGCAAACCTGGGTGCGGCCCTTCGCCGGGACAATGTCACACACGTGCCTTGTATGGCTCACGTGTTGAACCTGGTTGTCCAGCAATTTTTAGCCCACTATCCCGGACTAGATGGCCTTCTGCAGAGGGCATGGTCGCTGTGTGCTCACTTCCGCCATTCGCATCCCGCAGCTCAGCGACTTACATCTCTACAGAAGTCGTTGGGCCTGCCACTTCACCGGCTAAAATGCGATGTGCCTACACGGTGGAATTCAACTCTGCACATGTTGCAGCGACTGTGGCAGCACCGACAAGCCCTGGTGCAATACGTTCTGACGTATAGCCAGGGCCAACGAGATCCAGAGGTGGGACAAATCACGCTGGAGGAGTGGTCTCAGATCAGGGACCTATGCACCCTTCTGCACAGTTTTGAAATGGCGACGAAGATGTTTAGTGCTGACAATGCCATTATCAGCATGACTATTCTGGTGATTTACATGCTGGAGCACATGTTAAACAGAATTCGGAGTCAGGTGGTGGCACAAGAGGAGGTGGAGGAAGTAGAGGAGGAGGAGTTGTATGCAGAAGGGCTAACATCTGCAAGGTTCAGACGGTCGGCAGCACCAAGGCGGCAGGCATGTGAGGGTGGGGGAGATGGTTTTACCAGGGCGCATGGTAGCAGCCAAACTAGTGAGGAAGGTGCAGGAGCCCAGGAAGCAGTGGAGGACGAACTGATGGAAGACTCATCAGATAAGGGAGACCTTGATCACATTTCTGTTGTTGTGGGGAGAGGGCAGAGGAAGGAAGCATGATTGTTAACTCGCCACCAACACAACAGGGACTTGGTGCTCCTGGATGCGCAAGACACATGAGTGCCTTCTTGCTGCACTACCTGCAACATGACCCTCGAATTGTGAGAATTAGATATAATCCTGACTACTGGGTTGCCACACTCTTAGATCCCCGGTACAAAAGTAAATTTACAGGAATTATTCCTGCCATAGAAAGAAATGCACGCATGCAGGAGTATCAGCAGAGACTGTTGCAGAATCTTACATGTGCTTTTCCACAAAACACTAGTGGTGCACGTAGTGAATCTCACAGTTCCAACTTGCCAACCGTGGGACCGTCGAGTGTTCAGCACTCAAAACGTAACAGAAACACAGTATCTGCTGGTAACATCAATTTTGCGGAATCATTTCACCACTTTTTTAGCCCATCCTTTGCAAGGCCACAGGAGACAAGAAGTCTGACACATAGTCAACGCCTACAGACTATGGTACAGGAGTATTTCCAAGTAAATATTGAATCCATGACTGTGTCACTGCACCCTTGCTCTTTTTGGGCTTCCAATCTGGATAAATGGCCGGAGCTCGCCACTTACGCCTTGGAGATCTTGTCATGCCCCGCAGCCAGCGTTCAACGTGTGTTCAGCGCTGCTGGTGGTCTGCTGACAGATAAGCGCACGCGGCTCTCCACTGATAATGTAGACAGACTCACGTTCATAAAGATGAACAAATCATGGATCCGAAAGGAATTTTCTACCCCTGTGTCATCCTGGGGAGAGTAAAAGCTTGATGATTTGTTAAAATCACCTCACTAACCGTTTTAAGCTTTCAAATTACTAATCATGTTTATCTGTATCTTGGCTGGAAAATAATTTGGGCCTTGTAGCAGTGTGCAGTACTGATGCTATTAGGCCATCTATACTAAACTCCACCAGATTTAAAATTACTAATCATGTTTATCTGTATCTTGGCTGGAAAATAATTTGGGCCTTGTAGCAGTGTGCAGTACTGATTCTATTAGGCCATCTATACTAAACTCCACCAGATTTAAAATTACTAATCATCTTTATCTGTATCTTGGCTGGAAAATAATTTGGGCCTTGTAGTAGTGTGCAGTACTGATTCTATTAGGCCATCTATACTAAACTCCACCAGATTTAAAATTACTAATCATGTTTATCTGTATCTTGGCTGCAAAATAATTTATGCCTTGTAGCAGTGTGCAGTACTGATTCTATTAGGCCATCTATACTAAACTCCACCAGATTTAAAATTACTAATCATGTTTATCTGTATCTTGGCTGGAAAATAATTTGAGCCTTGTAGCAGTGTGCAGTACTGATTCTATTAGGCCATCTATACTAAACTCCACCAGATTTAAAATTACTAATCATGTTTATCTGTATCTTGGCTGGAAAAATAATTTGGGCCTTGTAGTAGTGTGTAGTACTGATTCTATTAGGCCATCTATACTAAACTCCACCAGATTTAAAATTACTAATCATGTTTATTTGTATCTTGGCTGGAAAATAATTTGGGCCTTGTAGCAGTTTGCAGTATTGATTCTATTAGGCCATCTATACTAAGCTCCACCAGCTTTCATTTTAATAATAATTTTTAGCTGCATCTAGCCCGGAAAATAATTTTGGGGCTCCTAGATGCTCAAGACACATGAGTGCCTTCTTGCTGCACTACCTGCAACATGACCCTCAGATTGTCAGAATTCGAAATAATCCTGACTACTGGGTTGCCACACTCTTAGATCCCCCATACTCTTCGATCAACCTTTTCATTTTAATAAAGAACAAAAAAATGGTCATTTTTTAAATTATAAGCATTAGCAGGTTATTAGGAACTGAAATCAAACAGTTTTCAACTCAAAACTTTATTCTAGGTGATGTTACATTTTCACATAGGACCCCTTGTTCGAAAGGAGCTTCTGAACTCTCTCGTCCATTGAATTTGTCAGGTTTTGGATGGTTTCTGCTTCAATTGTTTTGCATGAGGACAGAATACCCTCCCAGAGCTGTTGCTTAGATGTGAACTGCCTCCCGCCATCATAGACACTCCTTTTGATGATGCTCCAGAGGTTCTCAATGGGGTTGAGGTCAGGGGAGCATGGGGGTCACACCATAAGTTTGTCCCCTTTTATGCCCATATCAGCCAGAGATGCAGATGTGTTATGTGCAGCATGAGACGGTGCATTATCATGCATGAAAATGATCTTGCTACGGAATACACGGTTCTTCTTCTTGAACCATGGCAGGAAGTGCTGTTTGAGAAACTCCACATACATTATGGAGTTCATCTTTACCCCTTCAGGGATCCTAAAGGGGCCGACAATCTCTCTCCCCATCATTCCAGCCCAAAACATTACTCCACCTCCTCCTTGTTGGCGCCTTAGCCGTGTTTGCATGGGGTGTCCATCAACCAGCCATCCTCCACTCCATCCATCTGGACCATCGAGCTTTGCACGGCACTCATCGGTGAACAAAACAGTTTTGAAGTCAGTCTTCATGTATTGTTTGGCCCACTGGAGCCGTTTCTGCTTGTGTACAGTGGATAGAGGAGGTCGACAGGATGGCTTACGCACAGCTGCAAACCTCTGAAGGACCCTGCATCTTGTTGTTTGGGGGACATTGGAGGCACCAGCTGCTTCAAAAACTTGTCTGCTGCTATGACAAGGCTTTTTTGCCGCTGCTCTTTTAACCTGACGTAATTGCCTGTAGGAAAGAGTCCTCAATTTTCCCTTATCAGCGCGCACACGTGTGTACTGTGAATCAGCTACATACTTCTTGATTGTGCGATGATCAGGATGAAGTGTCTTGGCAATGTTGATTGTAGTCATGCCTTGACCTAAACACTCCACAATTTGTTGCTTCTCAGCAGCCGACACATCCTTTTTCTTTCCCATTTTGGCAGAAAATGTAGGCTGAATAATAATGTGGGACAGCCTTCTTAAGTAGTCTTGCCTTTCATTGGACACACCTGCCAAACTAATTAGCACAGGTGTCTGCAATTGCTTACAGTGATATAAAGAGCCCTGACACACATCACCATCAATGAGTTTAACTGACAAACAAAGAAAATCTTACCTTATCACTCCTAAACACTTTTTGCATAATAATTTGAAACACAGTGTACATGTGCTTTTCCACAAAACACCAGTGGTTCACGTAGTGAATCTTACTGTTCTAACTTGCCAACTGTGGTCTGTATGGAGTTGTTCAATAAAGGGCCCAAAATTAAGATAACATAGACGGGAGAGGTCTCTATGAATACGAATTCCTAAGTATTTGATACCCTGTGAGGGCCAGGCAAAGGGAAAGTTGGACTGGATGGAATCCTGCATGGATTTGGGGAGGCAGACATCGAGGGCTTCAGACTTCGCTGCTTTGATTTTAAAATTTGACCACGTAACAAAGTGATCTATTTCAGCCATAACAGCAGGGATGGATATATGTGATTGAGTGATATATACTAGGACATCATCAGCAAATGCAGAGCACTTGTACTCGGTGCCTCCCACCTCAATCCACCTAATATTGGGGTTATGGCGAATTGATGAGAGCAGGTGCTCCATCACTAGGATGTATAAGAGAGGGGGCAGAGGGCATCCCTGCCTTGTCCCATTGGTGATTATGAAAGGTGATGAAAATGTTCCATTTATCTTCAGCCTAGGTGACGTATTGCGATACAGGGCCGTGATTTTGCCTATAAAAGGGTCCCCTAGACCCCTACCCCAAGCTTTTTAAGAGAATAATATATGGCATGCCAGGAGACTCTATGGAATGCTTTCTCAGCATCCAACGAGAGTATCTAATTACAAAATTTTTAACTGCATCTAGCCCAGGAAATACTTTGTGCCTAGTAGCAGTGTCTGCTAGTCAGCGGATTATCCCAGCTGTTAAGCAAGCTACACCACCTGTAGTTTGGACACTTAATTTTTTCAAAGGAAATGGTTCGGGCCCCCGGGACACTCAGTGAAGAGCATTGGGGAGGCACCCCAAGGCACAGGGGCTGAGCCTGGCGGTAGGACGCCTTGCGGTGGACGCCAAGCTCGATCCTTATAAAAGCTTTTTAACTGCAGCAGCTTTAGTGGACGCTAGTGGAGCTGGAATTATACGGCTGCTGGCATGAGACTTGCCCTCCAATAGATCCTTGTAAAAGGATTTAAAGTGTACTCATTCAAATTAGAGAGACAATTTAAATTAAAAAGATTAGACCTGCCTCCACCGCAGGGGGGCTCGCTCGACCCACCAGCGGACAGGCACCAGTATTGGGAGAGGGGAGCTGGCCGTCAGGGTCCACCGCAGCTCTGGCACAAACCCGGCGACACGGCGGTCGCACGGGCAGGAACGGACTGGCCGTGTCGGCTTCGCACTTTTTGGTTTTAGAAGGGCATGACATGCCTATATCTGTGTCTCCCCCTCCTTTTACTCCTCCACCTCTTTTCTTTTCGCATGACTATATATACTTGTCACTTTTCCATGCGTTAGTTGTGTCTTCTGAGCAGTTTGTCAGCTTTTGGACACCTTTGAAGGTGTTTTCTATGTGTTTCTATGTGTTTTTGTTTGCCTGCCATTGGTTTTAACGGTGTTCGACGGTGTTCGACGAACAGTTCGGCGAACATACGGGTGTTCGACGAACCGAACCGAACTCGAACACTACGGGGGTGGCTCAACACTACTGCAGACCTCCGGGGGTGATGGGATGGCAGTTGGGATGTTCTTGCTCCCCACAGGCGGAGCGGGCCCCCGGGGCAGTGTAGGTGCAACTGGTGGTGATGCTGGCGCTTGTAGTGCAGGAGAGATGGCACAGCAGGAATAACTGACAGAGAGAGGGGATTCATTTCAGTACCTTTACTGGTGCGGATGTCAGGTACGGTCCAGGGTACTCGGTAGGAAGGGTGCACTTCAGGACTTCTCCCCAGTGAGCGGGTATAAGGCCTCCTGGTCCATGTCTCCCTCTCTCTAAGCTCCTGGCCAGCCTGCAACTGGGCCTAGCTTCTGTGTCGTGCTGTTCCTTCACCTGTCGCTTGGTAGTAGGACCTTTTTCTGACAACCACTATCCCTGGACGCCGGGGCCTTCGTGGTTCCTAGTCCTGTCAAGGGTTTAGCTTCAGGTCGACCAGGGACTTGTAGTCCTCTTGGTATGCCGGTGATCCCTACTGGGTATAAAGGACCCTGTAGGCGCGGACCCGGTGTCCGGTTCGTGTCTTCGGGTGAGCCTATGATGCTCCTCTGCCCCCTCAACTCCTCTCTCCTCTCCTCTTTGCCTCCGGCCACACTTGGGGCCCTCAATATAGCAGCAGACGTGCTATGTCTTCACTGCTCTAAGTGGCAGCACACTCTCTGACTAAACTGAACTGCCTGGCTCCACCTTCCATATATATATCCCTAACTGGCTCCCTCTGGTGGTATGAGGTGGAAGGGGGGAGGTGTTTGTTTGTAACGAGGGCCTCTTGTGGAGAAGTCCAGACATGCACCCTTTTGGGTCCTGTGGTACCTGTGAACAGCAGGGTGCCACACATACCCTATAACTGAATAGCAGACCCTCTCCTTTCTAATGGGAACATGTCGTTACTGTGGCCCAGCTCTATGTGTCATTAAATTGTTAGTAGGGTTTTTCCTAAATTTTGGCAGCCGTTGGACTCACTGCATACCCTATAACTGAATAGCAGACCCTATCCTTTCTAATGGGAGCATGTCGTTACTGTGGCCCAGCTCTATCTGTCATTAAATTGTTAGTAGGGTTTTTCCTAAATTTTGGCAGCCGTTGGACTCACTGCATACCCTATAACTGAATAGCAGACCCTCTCTGTCACGGGTGTGTTGCCACGAAGATCGTCACGAGTACACAGCCTGACTTCTCGCAGCTGACTTGTTGGTGCTTTGTGTTTCTCGGCAGTGAGGGAGTTAATTCTCTCTCTCTCTCTGGGCTAGATGAGGTCCAGCCTCGCCCAGCTGCAATCAATACTTCTGTAGTGAGACTCCTTCATATACCTGCTGGTCTGTTTGGGAGGTGTCGGTGAAAGCATTTCATTCAGACTGACAGAGCGAATCGTGGTGTTTGGAGTTGCTGAGATAAGTGTATTTGGAAGTGTTTTTTCCCTTTCCTCGCTTTATCATTTATCTCCTTTCCCGTTGGTGTTCCCTCTGTTGTAGTTGAGAAGTTGTTTGTATGCAAGGTGGTTTTGGTTTTTCCCTTGTACTGTCTCGTTCGTCTAAATACTGTGTTTGGGCATATTATTTCTTGTTCCCTTTGGTTGTGATCGGGGTCCTTCTCAGGACTAGATTACTGAGGTGCAGGGATCTTCAGGAGGTAGGGGTTACGCTGGCGGCCTGGACCTCTGTACCTTTAACAGTACCTCCAGGTTGAGGGATTAGTCAGGGCCCCAGCTTAGGGTCAGCTTAGGCCCCCTACCTCCAGTATACAGAGACAGCGTGACATTTTCACCGACCCACTTAGTTTTTCTCCAGCTACTATGGATCCAGTAGCCGGTCTAGCTCGGCAATTGCAGAGTTTGTCCATGGAGCTGGCGGACGTTAGGTCCAAGGTTTGGCATCCTCAGGAGCAAGCCGGACCAGAACCTAAAGTAGCTCTCCCTGATAGGTTCACTGGGGGGCGGGACAAGTTTTTTGTTTTCCGGGAGGCATGTAAATTGTACTTTCGGCTGCGGCCTCGGTCATCGGGGAGTGAAGAACAAAGGGTGGGAATTGTCATCTCGCTCCTACAAGGGGACCCACAATCTTGGGCGTTCTCTCTTCCCCCGGGTTCCCCGGCTCTCCAGTCAGTGGATAGGTTTTTCGCTGCCCTGGGACTCGTATATGATGA
Organism: Phyllobates terribilis; assembly: GCF_046119375.1. Classification (NCBI taxonomy): domain Eukaryota; kingdom Metazoa; phylum Chordata; class Amphibia; order Anura; family Dendrobatidae; genus Phyllobates; species Phyllobates terribilis. Next base: position 217,518,615 of record NW_027362765.1, on the reverse strand, counting down.
CCCAGATCGGATCTCCCTTGCTGAGTCTAAGTTACGTAGGATCCAGCAGGGAGATCGTCCGGCGGAGGAATTCTGTTCGGAGTTCCGTAGGTGGGCCACGGACACCCAGTGGAATGACCCGGCTCTTAGGAGCCAGTTTTGTCATGGTTTATCCGACAAATTACAGGATGTGTTGGCACAGTATGACTCTCCCGTGTCTCTGGAAGCCGCTATGGCCCTCGCTATTCGCGTGGACAGACGGCTTCGGGAGAGGTGCGGGATAACTCTACCCCCTGTGATGACTCCACCTCCTACAAGGTCCCCTCATATGGTGGTTCCCCTGGTCAGTCCTGAGGAGCCTATGCAATTAGGAGGGACATCATTTCGGGGGAGGGGACCGGTGGTGCGCCATAAGGCAGGAAGGTGTTTCTTCTGCGGGAGAAAGGGACATTTTATTGGGGGGTGTCCATCCCGTCCCTTGCAGAGTGAAGAGTCGTCGGAAAACTGTTGATCCCAGGTTGTGTGGTGGACGGCAATCTGGGAGTAGGTATTTCGTCCCTAGGTTCGTCTCAGTTTCTCGTACCGGCGGAGGTGGTGGTGGGTACGAGAACTGAGAGGATATCTGTTCTTCTGGATAGTGGGGCCGGGGCTAATCTGGTTGATGCTCGGTTTGCCCGGGTTCAAGGTATGCGGTTGAGTGAGTTGGCTAAACCCATCCCCATATTCTCGATCGATGCCAGGCCTCTCGGGCAGGGAAGTTTTTTGCAAGTTGTGCATGACGTAAAACTTCAAGTGGGGGCAATACATAAAGAACTGTTGTCTTGCTACGTGTTGGAGGGTCTTCCCACTCCTATTGTGTTGGGCCTTCCTTGGTTAGCTAAGCATAACCCGGTTATTAATTGGCAAACCAGGGAGATAAGCCAATGGAGTAAATTCTGTAATAAAAACTGCATGAACACGGTCATTGGTGCGGTTACTCCTTGGGTCTTACCTCCATTTCTGGCGGACTTTGAGGATGTATTCTCGGAGAAAGGGTGTCAGGAACTACCTCCTCATCGCGTGTATGACTGTTCTGTAAAACTGCTCCCTGAGGCCAAGTTACCTAAAGCTAGGTTGTATAACCTTTCTGGTCCTGAGAGGCAGGCCATGAAGGATTATATCTCAGAAAGTCTGGCTAAGGGGCATATTAGACCTTCATCTTCACCGGTGGCTGCGGGGTTCTTCTTTGTTAAGAAGAAAGATGGAGGCCTACGCCCTTGCCTGGATTTCCGTGAACTTAATCGGATTACGGTCCGAGATCCGTATCCGCTCCCACTTATTCCCGATCTCTTTAATCAGATCGTGGGCGCCAAATGGTTTTCTAAGTTGGATCTCAGGGGGGCGTACAATCTGATTAGGATGAAGGAGGGGGATGAGTGGAAGACGGCGTTTAACACTCCGGAGGGGCATTATGAGAACCTTGTCATGCCATTCGGTCTGACTAATGCCCCGGCGGTGTTCCAACACTTTGTTAATGACATTTTTCGCCGCTTGGTGGGACAGTTTGTTGTCATATATCTGGATGATATCCTAATTTACTCGCCGGATCTGGTGTTTCATCAGGAGCACGTTAGGCAGGTGTTACAGATCTTGCGGGATAATAAACTGTATGCCAAGTGGGAAAAGTGTGTGTTCGCCGTACAGGAACTCCAGTTTTTAGGCTTCCTGGTTTCAGCGTCCGGTTTTCGTATGGACCCTGGGAAAGTGCGGGCAGTTCTTGAGTGGGATCGGCCAGAGAATCTTAAGGCACTACAACGTTTCCTGGGGTTTGCTAATTATTACCGGAAGTTCATTCGTAATTTCTCGTCCATGGTTAAGCCTCTCACTGACATGACAAAAAAGGGGACGGATTTTTCTAGGTGGTCTGACAAGGCTTGTCAAGCATTCTCCTCTTTGAAAAAATGTTTTGCCTCGGCGCCCATACTCATTCAACCTGATGCGTCTCAGCCATTCATTGTAGAGGTAGACGCTTCCGAGGTAGGGGTGGGAGCAGTATTGTCACAGGGTTCGTCCCCTGGTAAGTGGCATCCGTGCGCCTTTTTCTCTAAAAAATTGTCGTCCGCTGAGAGGAATTACGATGTCGGCAATAGGGAACTCTTGGCCATTAAGTTAGCTTTTGAGGAGTGGCGCCATTTTCTGGAGGGGGCTGTTCATCCGGTCACCGTCATCACCGATCACAAGAACCTGCTATATCTGGAGTCCGCGAAACGTCTGAATCCCAGACAAGCTAGGTGGTCATTGTTTTTTACCAGGTTTAATTTTGTCGTTACATATCGTCCTGGGTCAAAAAATGTAAAGGCGGATGCCTTATCTCGTAGTTTCCCGGGGGCCGGGAATACGGACGACCCGATTCCTATCCTTCAGGAGGGGGTGGTGGTTTCGGCAGTATGCTCTGAGCTGGAGGAGGAGGTATTGGAGGCTCAGGGGGACGCCCCTGTTGGACCTCCAGGGAGATTGTTTGTTCCAGATCAGTTGCGACAAAAGGTGATCGAGGCACACCATAACTCAGTTTTTGCAGGACACCCGGGGAGTAAAGCTACTGTGGATCTCCTCTCGCGTCGGTTTTGGTGGCCTAATTTACATAAGGAGGTGGTAACTTTTGTCGCGTCCTGTGGGGTTTGTGCGCGCTCTAAGACCTCACATACCCGTCCGTCTGGGGCCCTCTTACCTTTGAAGATCCCGGAGCGTCCTTGGACTCATCTGTCTATGGACTTTATTACGGACCTCCCTCCGTCTTCGGGTAAAACGGTCATACTCGTTGTAGTGGACAGGTTCAGCAAGATGGCACATTTTATCGCTCTTCCGGCTCTCCCTAATGCTAAAACTCTTGCGCAGGTGTTCATTGGGGAGATTGTGAGGCTTCACGGGGTACCCTCCGAGGTGGTGTCTGATCGGGGGTCTCAGTTTGTGTCTAAGTTCTGGAAGGCGTTTTGTGCACGGCGGGGGATGCAGTTGTCATTCTCATCGGCTTTTCATCCTCAGACCAATGGTCAGACGGAACGTATGAACCAGAGCTTGGAGACATATCTCCGGTGTTTTGTGTCAGAGAACCAGGAGGACTGGGCTTTTTTCTTACCTCTGGCAGAGTTTGCTCTTAATAATAGGCGGAGCGAGTCCACTGGTAAGTCCCCGTTTTTTGGGGCATATGGTTTTCACCCCCAGTTTTGTACTTTCAGTGGGGGGGGCTCTTCGGGGGTTCCTGAGGAGGAACGATTTTCCTCATCACTCGCTTCAGTATGGAGAGGGGTGCTGAAGAATCTGAATACTATGGGGAACCGATACAAACGTATGGCTGATAGGAGGAGAGTGTCTGGTCCGGACCTAAGTGTGAACGATCAGGTATGGTTGTCTACCAGGAATATAAAACTTAAGGTTCCCTCCTGGAAACTGGGTCCCAGGTTCATCGGGCCGTACAGAATCAGTTCTATTATTAATCCGGTGGCATTCCGTCTTGACCTCCCCCCTACGTTTAAAATTCACAACGTGTTTCACAGATCATTGCTTAAGAGGTATGTGGCGCCGGTGGTACCGTCACTTTTACCTCCCCCTCCAGTGGTTGTCAATGGTAACTTGGAGTTCCAGGTATCGAGGGTCATTGATTCACGCTTTAATCGCCGGTCCCTTCAGTACCTGGTTCATTGGAAGGGGTATGGTCCTGAGGAGAGGATGTGGGTTCCTGCGTCGGATATTAACGCAGACCGATTAGTTCGGGCCTTCCACACGACTCACCCGGATAAACCTGGCCCTGAGGGTCCGGAGGCCCCTCGTAGAAGGGGGGGTACTGTCACGGGTGTGTTGCCACGAAGATCGTCACGAGTACACAGCCTGACTTCTCGCAGCTGACTTGTTGGTGCTTTGTGTTTCTCGGCAGTGAGGGAGTTAATTCTCTCTCTCTCTCTGGGCTAGATGAGGTCCAGCCTCGCCCAGCTGCAATCAATACTTCTGTAGTGAGACTCCTTCATATACCTGCTGGTCTGTTTGGGAGGTGTCGGTGAAAGCATTTCATTCAGACTGACAGAGCGAATCGTGGTGTTTGGAGTTGCTGAGATAAGTGTATTTGGAAGTGTTTTTTCCCTTTCCTCGCTTTATCATTTATCTCCTTTCCCGTTGGTGTTCCCTCTGTTGTAGTTGAGAAGTTGTTTGTATGCAAGGTGGTTTTGGTTTTTCCCTTGTACTGTCTCGTTCGTCTAAATACTGTGTTTGGGCATATTATTTCTTGTTCCCTTTGGTTGTGATCGGGGTCCTTCTCAGGACTAGATTACTGAGGTGCAGGGATCTTCAGGAGGTAGGGGTTACGCTGGCGGCCTGGACCTCTGTACCTTTAACAGTACCTCCAGGTTGAGGGATTAGTCAGGGCCCCAGCTTAGGGTCAGCTTAGGCCCCCTACCTCCAGTATACAGAGACAGCGTGACACTCTCCTTTCTAATGGGAAGATGTCTTTACTGTGGCCCAGCTCTATGTGTTTTTAAATTGTTAGTAGGGTTTTTCCTAAATTTTGGCAGCCGTTGGACTCACTGCATACCCTATAACTGAATAGCAGACCCTCTCCTTTCTAATGGGAACATGTCGTACTCGTTACTGTGGTCCAGCTCTATGTGTCTTTCAATTGTTAGTGAGGTTTTTCCCAAATTTTGGCAGCTCTTGCAGTCACAGCATGGGTATTACCACTATAGAAGACCGGCTCCTTTATAATGGGAACATTTTTTTTACTGAGACCCTCCTCTATGTCTCTTCAAATGGATATTGGGTTGCGTCCAAATTTTTGTCAGCCCTTGCAGTCACTTCATACTGTTAGAACCCTCCTGTTTGTTTTTTCCATCTTGTGTTTTGCGGTCACATGACCATCTGCCTTTATATTCCAGCTCCGCCCTTTTGGCTGTGCTGGACTTCAGTGTTTGACTGTTTCTCTAGCCAGGTGCATCTGTTCCTTTCTCTGTCAGTTCGCTTGGTCCTTCTGAGACCTCTAGTACCTTTTTGTCAGTTTGTCTTTTTGTGTTCTGCAACTACTTCTCTGTTTAGGAGGTGTCCCATTTTTGTCCCAGTCCTTAGTTCTTTTAGGGACCCCTCCCTTTATGCTATCGGTCTTCGTTCCGACTAGCCGAGGACTAAGGCGGGTCTGTTCGCTAGGAACAGGCAGCCCGCTACATCGTAGGGATTCAGCTTAGTCTTACTGTAGGGACTGCTTTCCCCTATCTTTCCTTAGTTCATGTTGCAGATCATAACAGTAAGTCCAGCCCAAAAAACTAAAAGCAAAGAAATTCGGGGATCAGTATGGTTTTCGTCCAGGATTTGGCTCAACGCCTGCAGGGATTGTCTCTGGAGGTGGCCGAGCTTCAGAAACACGTGAGTAGCTGTTCTGGAGCGCATTTTGTCAAACCCAAGGTAGGACTGCCTGATGTTTTTTATGGTAAACAGCAACATTTTTTTTCCTTTAAAAATGCTTGTTTGTTATATTTTCGTTTGAGACCAAGGTCCTCTGGGAATGAATCACAGCGCATTGGTTTTATTATGTCACTTTTGCGCAATTAACCACAGGGGTGGGCCTTTTCTCTCCAACCTAACGATCCGTGTGTAAGGTCTGTTGAAGAATTTTTTTCTGCTATGGGGCTATTATATGACGATCCTGATCGAATCTCATCTGCTGAGGCAGAACTCAGGGGTTTGAATCAGGGGTCAGGTGATGTTGAAAATTATTGTACACACCTCAGGAGATGGGCCTCAGAAGTAAAATGGAACGATCTTGCGCTGAAATGTTTATTTCTTGCTGGTCTGAGTGAAAGGGTTAAGGAGCTGCTAATTGCATTCCCTGCACCTGAGACTTTGCAGGATGCCATGCAATTAGCTGTTCATGTGGATAGGAGGCTGAGGTTCAGGCTGAATGAGGTAAAGACTCCTGTAATGACAGTTCCTAGTCCCCAGAAAATCTGCTCAGATGGCGGAGAACTGATGGAGGTTGGGGCGATGTCACTCTGCTCTCAGGAAAGAGACCGGAGGTTCACCGAGGGATTGTGTCTTTATTGTGGTAAAGCTGACCATTTGATTAAGTATTGTGAGCTTCGTTTAAGTAAAGAAAAAAAAGTGGTCAGTTACGCCCGTATAGCTTGCTTATGCTCTGCAGGAGTATTTCTTTCTGGGAGTACTACTTTGCAGGGAGACTTGATTGAATTTCAGGTATTTGTGGATTGTGGTTCAACACTTAATGTGATTGATTAAGGGTTTTTGGAAAACCTTAAATTGAAATCCAAACCTTTGTCATCACCTATTTCTGTGATTGCAATTGATAACACTCCCTTGAAATGTATTACTCACAAGGTTGCTGCATTTCCCCTCACTATCAATGGAATTCACCAAGAAATTTTGGACTTGGTTGTTTTAGATAATTTACCCTCTCCGGTTGTTCTAGGATTGCCTTGGTTAAAACTGCACAATCCTTTACTGGACTGGTCTACTAATGTGATTAAGTCTTGGAGTCCGAAGTGCTATGATAAATGTTGTAATGGTCGCATTGCGGCTGTGGAAAAAGGGTAATTACCTGTACCTATTCAAGATTTTTGGAGTTTTTTTTCGGAGGAGGAGTCGCAAGTTTTACCTCCTCATAGGGATTATGATTGCGCCATTGAGTTTGTTCCGGTAGCTACTCTTCCCAAGAGTCGCTTGTTTAATCTGACTATCCCTGAAAGAAAGGCCTTGGAGGAATACATACAGACTAGCGTGGCTGCAGGTCACATTAGACCTTCTAAGTCACCTGTGGCAGTTGGATTTTTCTTTGTTAAAAAAAAGGACGGGAGTTTACGTCCATGTCTGGATTTTCGTGAAATTAATAAGATTATCGTACGCAATTCCTACCCATTGCCGTTAATTCCTGACTTGTTTAACCAGTTAGTGGGGGCCAAGTGGTTTTCTAAAATTGATCTCCGGGGGGGCATACAATTTGTTACGAGTGAAGGAGGGTGATGAATGGAAAACTGCTTTTAACACTCAGATTCTCATTTTGAGAATCTGGTGATGCCTTTTGGTCTTACCAATGCACCTGCATTTTTTCAGAACCTTATTAATGACATCCTGAGACCTTTGATTGGTAAGAATGTGGTTGTGTATTTGGATGACATTTTGATTTATTCACCAGATCTAGAGTCCCATTGGCAGAGTGTACGTGAAGTTTTGCAGTAATTGAGTGATAATTCACTCTTTGCTAAGCTAGAGAAATGTGAGTTCGCTGTGCAGAAAATTAGTTTTTTGGGCTACATTGTCTCCAGCGAGGGCTTTGAGATGGACCCTGTGAAGGTTCAGGCTGTGCAGGAATGGCCTAGGCTTATTGGTTTGAAATCTATACAGAGATTTTTGGGTTTTGCCAATTATTACAGGAAATTCATTAAGAATTTTTCTGTAATTGTTAAACCTCTAACCGATCTCACCAGGAAAGGTGCGAATACGGCCCAGTGGACTACTGAGGCCATTGAAGCGTTTGAGTATCTCAAAGAGAGATTCAGTTCTGCCCCTATCCTTATGCAGCCTGATGAGACCAAGCCTTTTTTGGTCGAGGTCGATGCTTCATCGGTGGGGGTCGGAGCAGTTTTGTCTCAGGAGAACAAGGGTGGAGTACATCCTTGTGCCTTCTTTTCGAAAAAAATTTCGGAAACCGAACTGAATTATGTTGTTGGAAATCGTGAGTTGCTGGCTATTAAACTCGCATTTGAACATTGGTGTCATTTTTTGGAAGGCGCTAGATTTCCTATTCAGGTTTTCACAGATCATAAGAATTTTATCTATCTGGATGCTGCCAAGCGCTTGAATGCCCGTCAACCTAGGTGGGCACTTTTTTTCTCGGTTTCATTTTTCTGTTACCTATATCCCTGGTACTAAGAATGTTAAAGCCGATCCTTTATTTCGCAGCTTCTCTCCTATGGTCGGTGCCGAGGAGGAGAGCATTTTACAGAAAGGATTTGTGGTGGTGGCATTGGACTCCGTGTTGGAGAATGGGATTCTGAAAGCTCAAGATGATGCTCCATCTAACACTCCCCATGGGAGGTTGTTCGTGCCTAGAGCCTTTAGGAGAGATTTGTTTGTGGAGTGTCATGAGTCTCGGTTGGCAGGTCATCCAGGAATTTCAGAGACTAAGAGACTTATCAGTCGCAGTTTTTGGTGGCCTGGATGGCAGAAGGAAGTCATCAAGTGGGTGCGACAATGTACTGTGTGCTAGGTCAAAGGCTTCACATACTCCTGCTGCGGGGTTGCTTTGCCCTCTGGAGGTTCCTAGTGCGCCTTGGATGCATCTCACAATGAATTTTGTTACTGATATTCCTGTGTCCGAGGGTTTTACTGTCATCTGGGTGGTCGTGGACTGTTTTAGTAAGATGTGTCATTTGGTTCCATTCATTAAGTTGCCCTGCGCCAAGACACTCGCTAAGGCGTTTGTTAAGGAGATTGTCAAGCTCCATGGTGTTCCCACGGATATTGTTTCTGATAGAGGACCTCAGTTTGTGGCTCGCTTTTGGCGTGCTTTTTGTGACAGGTTTGGAGTCATTTGTCATTTTCGTCTGGTTATCATCCTGAGTCTAATGGACAGACTGAAAGAAAGAACCAGGATGTTGAACAGTTTTTGCGTTGTTTTGTGGCGGACAATCAAGAAGTGTGGTCTGAGTTTCTGCTTCCCGCAGAATTTGCTCTTAACAATCATACATCCTCCTCTGCTGGGTGCTCTCCTTTTTTTTTGTTGCACTGGGAGACATCCGTCTTTGGGTTCGTTCTCCAAATTGGGGTCGGCGGTGCCGGAGGAGGAGAATTTTTCCAGTGATTTGGAGAGAGTTTGGACTAATGTACGTTGCAACCTTCAAGAGGCTAACAAGAAGTCCAAGAAGTATTTTGAGAGGAAACGTAAGGAGATTTTGTTTACTGTGGGTGACATGGTTTGGTTGTCCTCGAAGAACCTGCTGTTGAGGATTCCCTCTAAAAAACTGGGTCCTAAGTTTGTGGGTCCATTTAAAGGATCGGCTTTAACATTCTTAGTACCAGGGATATAGGTAACAGAAGAAGGGTGGCAGGCTGAAGAAGACGCTGTGGTTAAATGTGTTGCAAGTTATGTGCTGTGTATGTTATGATTTGTGTGATAAAGGTTTGCTATGTTTTAATCCCTATGGCCGTTGTTGTCTGCCGGTTCACCTATATACTTTGCCTAAGGCCATCCCTGAGAATGCGGGAGGTCTGTCCACTAGGGGAACCATGCAGCAGATAGGGACATGGTTTGCATTACACTGCATAGGACACTAGATAGTTAACACTGGGATTGTAACATCCCTGGCGGCGTGCTGGCATGACTTACCATCTCCCACCATGCAACACCGCCAACTTACCTACCAGTCCAGGCTGCACACTATTCTCCTCTTCCTGCTGTGTGCATGTCTCTTGTCTGCTGGCTTAGGGCGGCGGCGCTGGCACTTCCTGATTCTTAAAGTTACAGTGTGCGCAGTCCTAATGCGTCCCCAGCCTATTGCTGTGAGTCACTGGATACTTAAACCTCCTCCACCCAGTGGGAGGTGCCTGAGCAACACTTTCTTTCTGTGTGTTCTGTGCAACTGTGAGTTGCCAGGTCCTGTCCTGAATCTTGTCTGTTTCTGACACCCAGGGGGCTGAGTACCCAGGCCCGTTACCTGTATCTGTGACTTCTAGTCTATTCTGCCATACTGGGGGCTGAATGCCCAGGCTCGTTCCTGTATCTCGTTCCTGTTTCAGCTCCTGTCTGAACAGTGTCCTAGCCCGTTACCTGTTTGTCTCTATGTCCGATCCTTCCCTTTTCCTGCAGTGTCTGAACCAGTACCTAACTCCTACTCGTTGTCTCTGTACTTCTGTTTGTGAGCTTTGTGTCCACTCGCTACTTCATAGCAAGTACCTTATGTGTATCTGGTTCTGCTTGTCCCGTTTCCCTGCCTCCGTATCTACCTCCTGTGTTCTAGTTATCTTCCTGTGTTTCCCAGTCTGTTCCATGTGAACAGAGCCCTGTCTGGTCTGCCCACACCTGCGGCTCTGCTCTGCCCTGCTCTGCTTGTCCTCCGCATCTGCGGCTCTGCTCTGCTCTGCCCTGCTCTGCTTGTCCTCCGCACCTGCGGCTCTGCTCTGCCCTGCTCTGCTTGTCCTCCGCACCTGCAGCTCTGCTCTGCCCTGCTCCGCTTGTCCTCCGCACCTGCGGCTCTGCTCTGTCCTGCTCCGCTTGTCCTTCGCAACTGCGGCTCTGCTTCTGCCCTGCTCCGCTTGTCCTCTACACATGCGGCTCTGCTCTGCTCCGCTTGTCCTCCGCACCTGCGGCTCTGCTCTACTCTGCTTGTCCTTTGCACCTGTGGCTCTGCTCTGCTCCGCTTGTCCTCCGCACCTGCGGCTCTGCTCTGCTCCGCTTCCGCTCCATACCTGCGGCTCTGTTCCTGTATCCCAGGCTGTACTGGTCCCTATCCAGCCTGTTTACCTACCTGTCAGTACCTGCCTGTCTATATACCAGTCGTGCCTGCCAGTACCCTCCCGTCTGTATACCAGCCGTGCCTGTCTGTACCTGCCAGTCTGCATACCAGCCTAACCTGCCCGTTCCTGCATTCCCCGGTGTGGGTCAACAGCTGTGTGACTAGGGACTGACCTGAAGTAGCACCTGGGCCACCTCCCTCGTCCCTCCTCAGACCACGGAGTTTATTAAGCCGCCATGTGTCCGTGGTCAGATCTGGCAAGGCCCCTAGTCACTCCAGGCACTCCTCGGTTCGTAGCCCAGTGGGACCACTAACCACACTCACGCCAAACAGTCCGGGCATGAGCATAACAGGGATTAGCCCACAGTTTGGAAGAGGTTGAGAGGAGTTTATAGAAAATAATTCTCCGGATTGCAGTCAGTCCGGGTGTGGAGTCCATGGCTCACACAGCATAGGGCAAGTGCAAGTCCTGTAAAATAGAGTGGAGTAGGAGAAGAAAGGCTGAACAAACAGGAAAGCAGATTCTTAGGAGCAGATACAGCAGGGAAAGAAAGTGTCCTGTCAGTTTATGTTTTCTGAATAGAATGGGGACACGTTTAACCCTTCAGCTGGACGCCGGGACTGTCTTGGGCTTGAAGCCTGGAAAAGAGTCTGAGAAGCAGATCTCTGTCCCCCTGAAGTGGAAGATGTCAGCCGGGTCGCAGAGGGAGAGAAGGATAGTGAATCTCTGGACAGGATGTGGACAAAGACTGTTAGGACACAAATCCAAGGAAACACCGTCACCACAAAAAGACTCTGTCTTTATCTGTATGCTGCAGCCATGTGTTAATGAATTGCACAGTAAATATAAACCTGATAACCCGGACCCCAGGTCACCTGACTTGTTTGCAGCCGGTACCAGTCCAAAGGACGAGGAGGTAACAAAGACTCCCGAAGCAACAGTGAGTAAAGAACAAGCTCCACTAAACAGTATACTCCACTCTGATTCCTTTTCAGAAGAGGGGTTTCAGGGCCAAGAAAACTCAGTAAGGGCTCACAGTCACAGCAAATGCAGCATGTCGAAACCGGCCCTGAGCCCCCTTCAAGCGGCGCTGCGAGCAGGGTTAGGCCCTGGAAAGTGAAGAAAATGAAAAGTATGAATAAAGCAAAATTAAATACAGTGGGGAAACCAAAGAAAAAAGAATAAGTAACTTAAAGGTGAATAAAATTGTGGACAGCGACTTGAGCTCCAAAATGGCAGATGGCGGCATGATTCCCAAGATGGCAGATAGCAACTTGGGTCCCAAGATGGCGATTACCGCAGGTCCGAGAAGGGAAGATCCTACCCATCGTGGGAGTGGTAAGCGTCCGATGGCGCGAAAGCTATGTGCCCAGCCCATCAGACGACCAGCCTCCAAGAGATATTCCAGATCCAGAATCCATCCCAGGACAGGTGGAGCCACACAGGAGGCGCGTACCAGGATGAAAGAGGCCTCACCTGGTGAGAGACGATGAGATCAGAGGGCGCGGAAAGAGGTGGAGTCGAGAGGAGTGACAGCGGAGATGTCGTCTGCGTCATTGGTGCGGCTGCCGGAAAGGTGGAGCCTATCGGGTGGGAAGGGCACCGGAATTGACTCGCCGGTGCCATTTTGCTTCCACCAATTATCCAGAGCAAAGGTGTGCCGAGTCCTGCTGAAAATGAGCCTCACGATTGTGTACTTCTGAGAGGCCAAGAGGATGAGCTGCTCCTCCAATGAGGAAGGGATTCAGATCACCACCCTGGGGGCTGCTGTAGGAAAAATTCTTCATGAGCTGGAGGAAGTTGCCATGGTGGCCGCGGCGCACTGGGAGGCCATGCCACGCCCAGAGCTGGGCTTTGTTGAACATGAAGTGCACCTGGTTTACTGGAGCCAGATGGACAGGGAAATGAAGATGCCGGCCCAGGAATATCTGTCTTCAGACAGTCGGTACATGCCCTCTGGGCCTTCTATGTCCCCTCAATCGGCCGCAGAGGAAGAAGAGGAGCTTCCCCTGCCTGCCCCGGTTCCCCAGTCTGCTCCAATTCCTCTGCCTGCTCCTGTAGCCTGGCTTACCCCTGTCCCTCAGCCTGCTCCTGTCCCGCAGCCTGCTCCTGCCATCTGGCCTGCTCCCGCTCCCCATCTTGCTCCCGTGCCTCGGCTACGGAACCTGCCCGAAGAATTTAACTGGGAGCAAAGTCACTGGGACCCCCCGATCCCTAAGAGCTTTGCCTGCACTGGCTTCAGCGGGCCCCGTGAGCTGCCCGACTTAGTAGAAGAGCGAATGAAGGATGATCCGCTCGCTCGGGAGTGGCTGGCGGGTCCAAAGCATGTTCTGTTCGAGGAGGAATGCACGGACAGCCGCGTGGTTGACTTTAATTACATGCGGGGGTATGATTTCATTAAGGAGCAGAGGACCGGGGATGAAGTGCACGTCAACCGTGCGTTGGTGAAAAGAGACACTCTCCTCTATCGCCTGCACAGTCTTTATGTGGGGGAGAAGATTAAATTTTGAAAAGTATGGTGTCACAAAGGCTGGTATGCGGTGGGTGTCACATGTCCATCCACCGCTGAGGAGACAGTCCGCTGGGAAGAGGAGGCTGAGTTTGAATGGGCTCAACATCATCAAAGGTGGTACCCACTTCCACCCACCAAGCCTATGTTTCGGGCCTCGGAAATTGACCCGCATCAAAAGGAGGGAGGCGACGTCATAGGTTTTAAAGGGATTAACATTAACAAGCCATGCAGCCAAAAAAAGTGCAGCCCCACGTGTATTGAAACCCATTGTTAGTTAGTTATTACAGGTATTATGTGCAGTTAAAATGGATATTTCCAACATTGAAAGTTATAACTTGGCCAAAGCATAGGGGATAACATTCTGATCTGTGGGGGTCTGACCGCACTAATATGCCCTGCTAGAATGTCTATCACCAACAGTACAATGCTGAGCTTCCTCTGGCAATCCCACAGACAATCATTGAAGTGGTAGAGCACATGCTAAGCAACATTGCCAACTGTCCAGAAATTCCTCAACAGTCAGTTAAGATAGGACATTTTTTTTCCACTTATAATCTTCCTTATGACTCCTTATGATTAGTTTTGACTTTCCAATAAGTCCCTAAAATAGTGGCCATTTGCAATATTTGGATAAGTTGTCCAATAATTTCAAAATGAAATTGGCAATGCTGATGCCTGACTTCTGCTTCATGCCAATTTGGTGTTTTAGAGCCTTGCTCACAGGATCATTGTGGGTCAGACCGCCGGTATCAAAAACCTTCAGAAAAGATCAGAAAGTTATTAAGTAAGTTATCAATTATTTATTATAAATTATGCTACATTCCGCTGATTCCGAATAACATAATTGTGTGTAATTAATGAAAATGAGGTTGAGAAACCATATAAAGCTGTGGTGTGTACCCAGACCTTACTGACCACTGATATGGGTCTACCCATTTCTAATACATTGTATTTAATGATCTTCACAATTTGCATAAGTATTGTTATATAGTTTGAATCAGTTGTTCTGCATGTACAAAGTAAGATGTGAATACCCCAACTCACCTGCTCCTGCATAATTTTTCATTGTACTGTATAATGAAAAGGTGTACAGTTTTCCAATATTCATGTGAAATTGCAAACTGCACTGTAGTGCAATTGTAGAAGCCTCCACACATAACAATATTCCACTGTACGTGGATCCTATGTATATAGATGGAAGTCCAGAACTCAGTATAGCATCTACACTGGTTCAAAATGTTACAAGAAAATAGTAGTTCCAGTGGGAGCTATAAGTAGTATCAACTGGATGATCCGCCGGCAAAGCTTGTCACTCAGTGCACATGGACTTGTAGAAGTCTCTGAATGTGGATAGTCAGAGTTTCAAGTCTCCTAGCAGTGTTCCAGCCAGTAGCGCTGTGATTAGCTGATACACTTTGCCCAGAACTGGGTGACATCACCGACCACGGAAAGGTCCATGGAACAGAAAGTGGCTAATCCTACAAATTTCAAAGGAATCGTCCTTCTTCCTCAGGGATTGCTGCCTATCCACGTACAGTAGAATATTGTTATATGTGGAGGCTACTACAATTGCACTACAGTACAGTTTGAAATTTAACAAATTTTAACTCTTTAAACTACTACAGGCAAGATTCGTCAGATAACCTGCTGCTAACTGCAGTAGTAGTGGATATTATAAGGTGGTAGCGTCGGTATTACTGTTTTACAGCTTTCCAATATACTTTTTTATATATAAATTTCTTACAGTTTTCAAAATCTCTATTGTTTACTTCCATGGTATAAAAGTCTCCTGGTCCTGAGATGAGCACACAGGTTTTTCCAGCAATGTCCACCTTTGTATTGTTTTTCTCACCCATTTTACAGATCTGATGTACTGGACTTCTTTAATGAAAATAGACAGACAGGTGGTCCCAGAGCATGAGATGGATGTCGGGGTCCGCAAACACTAATTCCTGCATGGAGTCGGCTGCCAACGTAGGCCAGCTTTTAGAGTGGGTGCATTTGGGAACATTGCGATGGTAAATATTGAGTCCAGTTTATGTATGAGTCTCTTTAGGGGCATATAGTCTGATTTTTGTTTTATTGAAACAAGGGGTCCTTCTTCGACTCCCACTTTTTATATGGAAGTGCAGATTATTTTGTCTTTATTTATATTATTTATGGTATTTTTCATCTGCAGCTGCTACAGATGCGTTATGTTTTGGATAGTAGCACCAGTGGCTCCAATTTTTGCATATAGAATTGTGATACTAAGACAGACCTACAAGATAGAGTCTCCCTTTTTCTTGATTTCCCACTAAATATATTAGCAGTAGGTAAAACTAGGGGACAGATGGAAGTTAGAATTTCTGTAAGATCAGAATTCACAAAGTGTTTATGGTCTGTTACCAAAGAAGTCATCACCCCTTATACCTCATGAACAAATGTCTTCTTGTAACATCTCTTACTTGTTGTGCCTTGTGTCTTATCAATTCATTTGTAATATAGCCTGAAGAAGGAGTCTCTGTGCTCTAAAAGCTTGCATATATATATTTTTTTCTGGTTAGCCAATAAAGGTATCACTCCGAGAATACTTTTGTCATTTTTGGGCATAAAAGTATTCACATCGATAGTCTGTTACCATAAAGATGTATAGATCTGCATAGGAGCAGACACAATTTTTCATTAGGAAGTTTTGTAATGTTGCCTTTTTTTACTGTATACTTATCTTTTTGATATATTTAAGAAATAAAAAATCTTTGTTGGCTAAATGAACATAGCTTTCAAATCAATCTGAGTTCAGAGCACCTTTACATTTTCCCAGACTGACCTTGTAGTGCACTTGGCGTGTTAACACTTACCTAGTAGCAAATCTGTCCATCATTGGGCTTCATAGAAAGCAGTGTTTCCGCGGAGAGAGATTGTTTTACAAGCATTGTGGTTATAAGCCTGACTTGAGTACTTCCTTGTGATACACATCTATACTCTAGAGCAGGGGTCTCAAACACGCGGCCCGCGGGCCGCATGCGGCCCCTGAGGCTGCTTTATGCGGCCCGCAGGCACAGACCCCTTGACGATCCCGACCTGGTCCAGGAGGAGCCGCCGACAGCAGCGCTGAATTGCCGCACAGAGACTGTTTCCCAGCACTGCATTTCCAATGTCAGCCGCCGGCCAATCAGAGGCCAGCAGCTGATATCTGCGTGTCGGCGCAGCGAGTATGACGTCATTGCCATATGCAGATGTCAGCTGCTGGCCTCTGATTGGCCGGCGGCTGACATTGGAAATGCTGTGCTGGGAGACAGTCTCTGTGCGGCAATGCAGCGCTGCTGTCGGCGGCTCCTCCTGGACCAGGTCGGGATCGTCAAGGGGTCTGACTCTGTGGTGCCTGCGGGCCACATCTGCAGGAAGGACGCCGAGGGAACGGAGGACAGGTGAGAATCATCTTTTTTTTTTTCTATTTTATGTGTGTGAAGAACAGCACAGGTAGCACATAGCCACAAGAGGGGACCTGGATGGGGCACATAGCCACAGGACGGGGACCTGGATGGGGCACATAGCCACAAGATGGGGACCTGGATGGGGCACATAGCCAGAGGACGGAGACCTGGATGGGGCACATAGCCACAAGAGGGGACCTGGATGGGGCACATAGCCACAGGATGGGGACCTGGATGGGGCACATAGCCACAGGACGGGGACCTGGATGGGGCACATAGCCACAGGATGGGGACCTGGATGGGGCACATAGCCACAGGATGGGGACCTGGATGGGGCACATAGCCACAAGATGGGGACCTGGATGGGGCACATAGCCACAAGATGGGGACCTGGATGGGGCACATTGCCACAGGACGGGGACCTGGATGGGGCACATAGCCACAGGATGGGGACCTGGATGGGGCACATAGCCACAGGATGGGGACCTGGATGGGGCACATAGCCACAAGATGGGGACCTGGATGGGGCACATAGCCACAGGACGGGGACCTGGATGGGGCACATAGCCACAAGAGGGGACCTGGATGGGGCACATAGCCACAGGATGGGGACCTGGATGAGGCACATAGCCACAGGACGGGGACCTGGATGGGGCACATAGCCACAAGAGGGGACCTGGATGGGGCACATAGCCACAAGATGGGGACCTGGATGAGGCACATAGCCACAGGACGGGGACCTGGATGGGGCACATAGCCACAGGACGGGGACCTGGATGGGGCACATAGCCACAAGAGGGGACCTGGATGGGGCACATAGCCACAAGATGGGGACCTGGATGAGGCACATAGCCACAAGAGGGGACCTGGATGGGGCACATAGCCACAGGACGGGGACCTGGATGGGGCACATAGCCACAGGACGGGGACCTGGATGGGGCACATAGCCACAGGATGGGGACCTGGATGGGGCACAGAGCCTCAAGATGTGGACCTGGATGGGGCACATAGCCTCAAGATGGGGACCTGGATGGGGCACAGAGCCACAAGATGGGGACCAGAGCCACAAGATGGGGACCTGGATGGGGCACATAGCCACAAGATGGGGACCTGGATGGGGCACATAGCCACAAGATGGGGACCTGGATGGGGCACATAGCCACAAGATGGGGACCTGGATGGGGAACATTGCCACAGGATGGGGACCTGGATGAGGCACATTAGTACAAGATGGGCGCCAGGATGGGGAACGTTGCCACAGGATGGGGACCTGGATGGGGCACAGAGCCACAAGATGGGGACCTGGATGGGGCACAGAGCCACAAGATGGGGACCAGAGCCACAAGATGGGGACCTGGATGGGGAACATTGCCACAGGATGGGGACCTGGATGGGGCACATAGCCACAGGATGGGGACCTGGATGAGGCACATTAGTACAAGATGGGCACCAGGATGGGGAACGTTGCCACAGGATGGGGACCTGGATGGGGCACATTAGTACAAGATGGGGACTTGGATGGGGAACATTACTACAAGATGTTTTCCATTATTACTATATGATGCTAATTGTAAGACAATATTACTGTATGTGGCCAATTGGGGGAAATAAAATTGTAAAAAAAATAAAAAATAAAATAAAGCATGAAAAAATATTGGGCACTAAAAATGCTGTTTTATATGTAAACTAAAGTAAACACAAAAAAGTGCACGTTTATTATCGCCACATCCATAACGACCCAAGCCATAAAAAAATAAACACGGCAAAAATGTTCAAAAGGTGTATACAAAAAAAATGGTATCACTAAAAATGTCACATTGAACAAAGAATGCGGCCCCCCAAATTCAAATTTTTTCCATGTGCGGCCCATATACCCAGCCGAGTTTGAGACCCCTGCTCTAGAGCCTTGTCAATAAAGATTCCTCAGATTTTAGATGTGAAGATTGGCCACATTATTAGCATAGCTATAGGTGGTGGCATTTGCTCCTATGTTGTTCTTCCTATTAAATTGGACAGAATTTGCAATAGAGGCTTCAACACAATGTGAGAACAACCTAACGGTTGGATTCCAGTTCTTCTTGTTCAGAGCTCTGATCCAATACACTGCAAACTAGAAGGAATCCCAACGTTGAGCATGAATATTTATTGCCATGTAATAGATGCCTTCTACAGTCAGGTTGCATTAAAGAGGTGTCACCACACACCCTAGAAAAAAAAGTAGGAGGATGTGGAGATAGACTGCACTAGCGTCATGTCAATGGAAAGAAATTTGTAAGGTGAGTAGATTGTAAGGTTTATTTAGCTACAAATCATGTGACACTCCTACTTATAAGAGCACCCACCACCATTTTTTTTGCCCAGTGGCCTTCACCAACTTTAATTGATCCCTGTCTAGAGACTTCTGGCTTTTGTCTTGGAAAACTGTCCAAAACATTAAAGAAAGATAAGATATTCACCCTAATAATGCCAAGCCTATTTTTTTCCAGTGTTTTTGAATGAAGCTACTTGAAGTATAACAATTTGATGTGCTGCTTCTCTTTGAAAGACCTTGCAGCTTTGGAATCATACATAAGTAACATACTTAAAGGGAGATCATTAGACAATGACCTATTGTTTAAATCTGTTTTTGTGTTAAATGTATTTAAAGAAAAAAAATTGGGAATGTTTTGATTTTTCAAAACCTGTATAAAAAAATGAGGGCAGCACGGTGGCTCAGTGGTTAGTACTGTTGCTTTGCAGCGCTATCCTGTGTTGAAATCCCACCAAGGACAACATCTGCAAGGAGTTTGTATGTTCTCCCTGTGTTTGCATGGGTTTCCTCTGGGTTCTCCGGTTTCCTCTGGGTTCTCCGGTTTCCTCCCACACTCCAAAGACATATTGATAGGAAAGTTAGATTGTGAGCCCCAATGGGGACAGCAATGATAATGTCTGTAAAGTGCTGTGGAATCTGATGGTGTTATATCAGCAAAGCATAATAAATAAATAAAATAAAAATAGAAACAATTTTAACACTAGCCACTGGGCTTTTTTAGACTCACACTTCCTGTTGTTTAAGGAAACAATACATGTAGTGAACTCAGTCCGACCCTATTGTATTCAAGTATCTAATGAGCCTATGCAGCAAAGGTCATTGTGAAGAAAGGAGCAGCAGAATCATTGTAATTCTGCCCCTGATGATAAGAAACCTTGCTGAAAACGCTTTCTTTTAAAGACAGCACATATAAATATAATAAGGATCGTAATAAATAATAAAAAAAAAAATTGGCAATTTTTTAAAAATATTTGTAACACAAAAATCTGAATTAAACAATAGGCCATAGTTTCCTAAATTTTGAAAAGCAATTAGTTACCTACCCAACATTGAGCAATTGTCACAAGGAGAATAGCAATACAGTAAGGTGACTGTACAAGACATGACACAGTCATGAGAATCTCTCTTTATTGTTGTATATATTAAGGTACCACAATAGAACTTTAGGATATACTGTACACTTGTCTGTGAGCACAGTTACGTCACACATACATACACACACTCACAGGTAACAAACCTTGCACTTTGGAAAAAACTGCACATGATGAATTTCCACCCCTGTACAAACCCCTTGTGTGTGTATTTGCTCTTCTAGGTGAACCCCATATTGGAAGAAAATATTCAATAGGCATTCACAACTGCTGCTTATAGGTGGACTGTGACATTTTGGATTGAATTGTGCTTGGAAAACCAGGAAACGAGTGACATTTTCACAGATCCCTTTTGGTGGACTCTGAGATTTTGTCAAATTCTACTCCTTACAGTAACTGTCACAATATGATATCCAATGTGAAAACTAGCTCGGAAGAATGACAATATGCCCTGGTACAGTGTGCCATTGTGGTGTACCTAGCAGACTGAACAAATGGGCAATGAAATGCTGCATGCAGGCCTTTCTTACATGGGACTCTACTATAGACTTCCTTTGCAATAAGATTTTTCTATATATATTTATATCCACCATAATTTATCCAGTTGGATTACCTCTAAATAAATATAACAAAAATAAAATATTTCCATTTGATTCATATACAGATATCTTTTTGTAAGCTTTTCTTGGGGGGAATAGAAAATGGAGTCATAACTCATGATACGAGCATGTTCTTGCTTTTTTAGCTACCAGATGTTCCAGCAACACAAAACGAGGCAATGTATTGATGGCATCATCTTAGGTAGCAAATGCATTAATGTGTATAGCCAAAATGAGGATGTCAGTAGAAACTGATGCATAATTATTAGTGATGCTGATGCCACACGTTACTGTCTTTGCATTAATCTTCTATATTGTACCTAAAAGCTTCTATTAGACCCTCTAGAGAATGTATAAATCCAGAAATGCTACAGATAGAACCAATGACAAAAATGGAAACGTCAAAAAAGACATGATGCCACTGAAGCTTCCTCCACAACAGCTTAAGATGGAAGAGGCTTGGAAGCAGGAAACAAAGACCAGCTCCTGTGAGGCTACCAGTGAGACCCATCAAAAGAGCAAAGTGGGGCACATATATGGCCATAAGCAAGGTAAAAACTACTAGAGCACATCTGAGGGTGAGGCCCCACGACTTCAGTCTCCCATCTCCCCCATAGCAGTTTGGGAAAAATGACCTGGTTCCTTCCTGGAAAAGAGATCTTTCCAAGACTTCTACTGCAGCGAAGAAGGGCAGTGGGTAAGACAGCAAGGCTTTGGCCACCAAGAAGATATTGACCACTGCCCTGATAGTAGAAGGTAGGTTGTCTGTTATGACTTCCTTGGTTTCATCTGCCCAGGTTAAATAAGCCACCAGAGCAAAAAGCCCCTTGAGAATGCAGGCGGCGATGTGGGTCCAGTTCATCATGCAGTGGAATTCTTTGGGGTTGTTCATGTTCCCTTCCAATGAGGGCAAGAAGATCTGGGAGGTGTAGCTGAAGACAATTATGCCTATGGAGATGGGAAACTTCTTTACATCTATGTAAAACTTCACTTTGTCCCAAGCCCAGTCTCTGGCTCTAGACAGACAATAGGCAATCACTAGGATGTTAATGACAAAATGAGCTAAGGTGCAGAGTAAACTGAACTTGGATACAGACTTAAGGTTTTTGAGGAATGCACATGGTAGAAGCACAGCAGTGGCTATGATTGACCAGGACTTCTGAGAAATTGGTAGGGATGGGAAGCTGTTGTACATCAAGTTTCCACTGACCACCACATAAAGGATGCATGTCATGACCAGTTCGATAATTTGAGCGACATTAACAATCCTTCCCCCAAGTTTAGGAAACCTTGGTGCACAGCAGGCATTGGCAATGTCCACATATGAGTCCCTCACTCTCACAGTCTCCCCATCTTCATTCTCTTCATACAAGCAAGCAATGAGAATCTTCCCTGTGTAGCAACACACAACTGCAGCAAAAATAATGAGAAACAGTCCCAGATATCCACCATGAAGAATGGCGTAGGGTAATCCAAGCACGAACATCCCCTGCAAAATACAAGCACAACACAAGTGAGGACATGAATTTGTCAATCCTTCTATCTAAATGCTTCCTAAAATGCTGGTTTATCCAAAGTTCACTTGTATATTTTACATCTTATAGACTACTTGTACTAACATGTTTTTTTGGAGAACTAAAAATAATACATTCTACATTTAGCATGATGGCAATAGGGGCAAATGAAGACAGTAGTGGATTTCCATGCAAAAACAGTGCATGGAATGCCCTTGCTCTCCATTAACTCATCAATGACAACATTCCACAACTTATTGTAATGTATGAAGGTAATTAGCTAAGTCCTAATATATTTTGGAAATTCTGCTTTTAGGAAACGTTTATTTATGCCTTGCAAATGATGATGAAGACATCTTCCACAATGGAGATGAGATCATCACAATTTGGCCTTACTTGTCATAAGTGTATGGTAAGAAAGAGGATAAAACATAAGTAACCACTGTCTGTCACCCATGTCAATGCTGGCTTCGCTGGCAGGTGGGCAAGGAACGCCCAGCTTTGCAATAGTGGCATGCGTAGCGTGATCCCACCATTACACAGAGCAGGACATCTACATAGTCATCCCTGTTTAATTCAGTGATTGGCTGCAGTGGTCGTGTGTGATGTAGTCTGTGCTGGAGCAGGGGAAGTGGAGCAGGGGAAGTGTCGTTTCAAATAACTTCTCAGAAAAAGCTGTCATGTGTGTGTACAAGAGGAATAACACTATTTATGGCTATTATAGGACATGCATCCTGCATTTTTCACTAGTTTTCTCCTCTGCATGCTCTGTTGCTAATATTCTGTTATCTCTGAGCTAGTGACAGAAGTCTAGCTGCACTGATATCTCCCATACACAGTACATGCATGAGGGATTCGTACTCTCCTGTCTCTGTACCACGTGTTTAGACGCATCAGCAGCATGGAGGACATGATACATACCTTCCAACTTTGAAAGATAAAAAGAGGGGCACATACTGCGGTGTGCATATTTTTAATTTACGCTAAATTTGTACTTTAACCTCACCCACTACTGTATATGTAACCACAAATAAATATTTATGGCCACCATAGTGCCTCCAACACACAGTATAATGGAACTACCACAACCCCCAAACATAGTGTCATGTTCCCACAGTGCATTCCCCCACACATAATATAATGCCCTCATAGTAGATTTCTCCGCACATAGTATGATGTCCCCACAGTAGATTCCCTTACACACAATATAATGCCCCCACAGCCCTCCACATAGTATGAAGCCCCCACAGTCCAATTCCAAACACACAGTATGTTGCCCCCACAGCCTCTCCTGACATAGTATGATGCCCCCCACAGTAGAATTACCAACACACAGTATGATGTCCCCATAGAACATTCCCCAACAGATACCTGAGGAGATAGATACAGTTGAAGTCAAGATATTCCTGACAATCCAGAACAGCAGGACAAATTTGGAACTTTCCTGTTGGATCTGAGATAGTTGGGGGGTATTCACTATACAACAGTGAGCAATGTAGCTGTGAAGCCAGATCAGGATAAGATATACACTTACTAATAAGCAGCACAATCTGACATTTTCTCTCTCACTTAGTTCTCTCCTCCTCCACTTCCCTTCCCATCTTTATAGACTTCAATTGGCAGTTGTAAATTAATCCCTCAGTGAGCTGGAAATCTATCTGGTCTTGAACAAGAAAAATTTTAGCAATTTCTCAGAGTACATGATGAGTTCAGGAGGCAATGGGAATAGAAGATGTGCCTCAAAAGAAGCATATTTCTATGATAAATATATTATAATTCTTATATTTGCCTCTAGAAGTGATCAAAGGGAAACTGTCATGAAAAAAAACACTATTAACCTTCAGATATGGGGTTAATCTGTAGGTTAACAGCATTCTGAAGCTGCCCGGCGCCCACAATGAGAGCCCTGCTGCCAAGAGGAAATTAACTTTATTCCTCCCAGCAGCCTCGAACTTTCAGTCATAGAGGTGCGGCCAGTGCGGCTTCAGTCATCATTCAGTGCATAGTGAGTGTAGGCTGTATTGTGGCGCCCCTGAGGGTTCAGTCACCACAGGGGTACTGCACCTCAGAATGAGGTGTGGTATCTCCTCTCCCAGGCAAGGAAGGAGTACCTCACAAAACCCCAACCACACACTCAACACTACACCACTCCAGTTCTGAAGGGGGCCTAAAGCACCATAGTGCTGCCCCGCGCCTGAATGGAGGAGTTGGGGGGAACCAAAGTTAGGGGGAACCACGTAGTGAGTTAGGGTGGAGGAAGCACTTTACTTAAGCACTTAATTAGAACCATATATAACTGGAGGCCATCTTTATATCAAGGTCTTTGGTCGTGGGTCTTTGGGACGGCAATTCAGTACCAAGCTGCTGCCGGCTGAAGGGTCCACGGTTCCCGGTCTCAGACCTCGAGACGGGGAGTCGGGGCAGAGTTATAACCGGCTCTGTCCCCGGTCAGGGTCCAACCAAGAAGGCCCAGGAGGGGAGCAGAGGAGATAGGCTCCACAGGCGAAAGGATCTCAGGGGGTGCGGACGGAGCGGAGTCGCCACCTGCATACCTTATTCTGGCCCTGCCAGAGAGACCCTGCCGCAAGAGGGGGTACCGGTCCCCGATTATCTGACTTTGCACTTCACGTCTCTGTCAGAAAAGTCCGGAGGCTTATGTGGATCCCAGGGGGATATGGACGGAGCGGAGTCGCCACCTGTATGCCCTAATCTGAGTTTATCCAGAGGGACCTGGCCTTACGCCACGTTCTCACCACAAGTCACCAAAAAGGGCACCCAGTTGCTCCGGGAGCTACACGCTACCCATAAGGGACATCGCAGTACCCGTACGGGACTCAGTGGGGGGACACAAGGCGGGAGAAGTTCAACAAGAGAGGAACACACTAGAGTGGGGGTCCTGTCTAGCGCTCCTGAACTACCTAGAGTGTGCTGAACCCCACCCTGGCGGCCGCAGCTCGCCGTGTGACAGCAGAGAGAAGCTCTGAGCTGAGAAAGCACCACCGTGAGTAAAGACTTGGATGACTTCAATTACTGCCTCTGTATGTTCTTTCCTCCGCGGCTCTGCACTCGCCAATGCTCTATTCTGCACCCTATCTACTCTGCCCTGAGGCCCCGCTCCACCAGTGGGGAGCCACACCAACTAAGCTGCCTGAACACCGGCCTCAGAGGACTGTAGCAGCGCTGGTGACTCTCACCAGACACCACGGGTGGCGTCACGAACATTCCCCCTTTCCCATACACATTTTCCCCTTCCCTTGCTTTTAAGAGTGACCCCAGGGTACGGGCCCGGGAGCCGGCCACCGCGACATCCCCCAAGATCAGGCAACAGCAAGGCCCGGGCGCCGGGTCATTTCCCCCATCCCCTGGGCGCGTCATCTCTTCCTGGCATCACGAACAAGATTTTGTGCCCGTGGCAACGGCAGAAATCTATACCCTTTGCCATCGGGTACTGTGCGCCTTTCCTAAAGACTGTATTTCCACATTCAATGTGGCGCCCGCTCAAGAAGAACGGGCGCCATTATGTGCAGGGAAGACAACAACAACTTAAGCCCTCCCATCGTGAGCCAGGTTCCCCAATGGCGCCAAAAGCTCAGACCGCCCCTTACATTAGAGCCTGCCGCACAGTTGTGTCCGTCAAGACGGATGGGACGTCCCAAGGAGAGCCCGTCTGCGAGCAGCCACTGAACCGCCCCCAAAAGAGGAGGAGAAAGAGAGGGAGACAAGGTGTGGTCCGGGCAAGTCTAGACAGACCACTCCTGGCAGCCGCGATGGAAGGAGAAGAGGAAGTACCCTCTGTCGTTGGCCCACCAGCAGCCACCTCTCTTACCCTGGAGGGATACAGCGTTCATTTGACAGCGGAGGAGGCCGAGTTCCTTCGCGGTGAGATGCAGGACCTGACCCATCGAGTTGAGGAGGCCCAGCGGAAAGCGGTCGCGGAGTGGAGAGAGGACCTGCTGGGGAAGCTTGCGGCCCAACGCCAAGATACGTCGCACCCCACCAGTGATGCCCCAGCCCAAGTGGAAAAGGAGGAAGACCAGGAGGCCGCATGCAGCCCAGGAGCGGGTGAGAATGAAACCCCTGCCCCGAGCACTGAGTGTGCCGACATGCTCCTGGACCTCTTACCATCACCTCCATCCCCGGGCGCCACCGTTTGAGAGCAGTTACTAGCCCCGGAACCTGAGGCCCAAGCCACCGCAGCTACCGGAAGCCTGCTACCCCTCACGCTCCCGGAACCGCCAGCACCTGCCCTCTCCTGGGTGTACATGCACCCGAACCCGGACTGGTCCGCGAAGGTGGAGGACCAACAGCGGACGCCGTTAACGCCATTGCCAGCACCCCCGGTTGCTTGCCCAAGAGGGGAGGAGTTTAGATGGGACAACCAGGGGGGATCTAATGGGGTTTCCCCGGGAGACCCAAGCTGAGGCTCGACGGTGGGAGGAGCATTGTGAACGCGAGCTCCTCCAGCTAGAGAGGGAACGATGTACTCGGAGGGTCCACTGTGAACAGTTGGAGGTGCGGTCAAAAGCCGCCAAGGCCCAAGCCAGACAGGCGGAGGCCTCCTGTCCTAGCCCCCGGGAGGAAGGACTAATCGTCCGATTCCACCAGGAAGCGGGATGGGGCTTCATCCGCAGCCCCCAGTTCAAGCATGACATTTTTGGGAATCGGGGGGACGTTGAGCCCCACTTGGAGCAAGGACACACCGACCGTAATCTCTACCCGGGAGACTTGGTCTCGTACACCCGCCACCACGGAGTCCGTGGATGGTACGCCCTAGAGGTGCACCGGGTGTTCAAGGAAGATGCCCCCCTGCGCATTGCCACTGGAGACCGGTCCGGATCTGTGGGCAAACACGAGCCGTACCCCCGGTGAGGATACCATCATTAGTGCGGCCCCGGAGGCTGAACTTCCTTATTTTCCAGTTTACTGTTTATGTTTTAATAAGACATTGTGCCTGCGGATAGTGAGCAGTCAACAAACTTGATTGTAAATAGTTTTCACCTATTAAGGTGCCCCCTATTGGTTTTATATGCACAACACCAGACCTCAAACAAAAACCTGTCTGGTGTGGCACAAGCGGAGGTCCAACTAGGGATCACCATGCCCTGCAGCCACCCCAGGGCCTACATTGAGGGTTTGCTTTGGACAGGTCCCTCATGCTGCTGAACTCGCACTTAAATAATATTTTCTACTGTTTCCTAAGTATACAATGTTTTAATATTTATCACATATAACCCGTAACATTAAAGAAAAGTGCCTCCCATAAAGGGAAGATTATTATTGTTTTGTTTAAAATTTTTGAATGTGTGAAAATACCCTGTCTTTGCTCTATTGCAGCCCGCGGATGTGCTGTGTTTCACCAGGGGGGAATGTGGCGCCCCTGAGGGTTCAGTCACCACAGGGGTACTGCACCTCAGAATGAGGTGTGGTATCTCCTCTCCCAGGTAAGGATGGAGTACCTCACAGGACCCCAACCACACACTCAACACTACATCACTCCAGTTCTGAAGGGGGCCTAAAGCACCATAGTGCTTCCCCGGGCCTGAATGGAGGAGTTGGGGGGAACCAAAGTTAGGGGGAACCACGTAGTGAGTGAGGGTGGAGGAAGCACTTTACTTAAGCACTTAATTAGAACCGTATATAACTGGAGGCCATCTTTATAACAAGGTCTTTGGTCATGGGTCTTTGGGACGGCAATTCAGTACCAAGCTGCTGCCGGCTGAAGGGTCCACGGTTCCCGGTCTCAGGCCTCGAGACAGGGAGTTGGGGCAGGGTTATAACCGGCTCTGTCCCCGGTCAGGGTCCAACCAAGAAGGCCCAGGAGGGGAGCAGAGGAGATAGGCTCCACAGGCGAAAGGATCTCAGGGGGTGCGGAAGGAGCGGAGTCGCCACCTGCATGCCTTATTGTGGCCCTGCCAGAGAGACCCTGCCGCAAGAGGGGGTACCGGTCCCCGATTATCTGACTTTGCATTTCACATCTCTGTCGGAAAAGTCCGGAGGCTTATGTGGATCTCAGGGGGATACCGACGGAGCGGAGTCGCCACCTGTATGCCCTAATCTGAGTTTATCCAGAGGGACCCGGCCTTACGCCACATTCTCACCACAAGTCACCAAAAAGGGCACCCAGTCGGTCCGGGAGCTACACGCTACCCATAAGGGACATCGCAGTACCAGTACGGGACTCAGTGGGGGACACAAGGTGGGAGAATGGAACACAGAGGAATAGAGGAACACACTAGAGCGGGGGTCCTGTCAAGCACTCCTGAACTACCTGGAGTGTGCTGAACCCCACCCTGGCGGCCGCAGCTCGCCGTGTGACAGCAGAGAGAAGCTCTGAGCTGAGAAAGCACCACCGTGAGTAAAGACTTGGATGACTTCAATTACTGCCTCTGTCTGTTCTTTCCTCCGCGGCTCTGTTCCCGCCAACGCTCTATTCTGCACCCTATCTATGCAGCCCTGAGGCCCCGCTCCACCTGTGGGGAGCCGCACCAACTAAGCTGCCTGAACACCGGCCCCAGAGGACTGTAGCAGCGCTGGTGACTCTCACCAGACACCACGGGTGGCGTCACGAACATTTCCCCTTTCCCATACACCTTTTCCCCTTCCCTTGCTTTTAAGAGTGACCCCAGGGTACGGGCCTGGGAGCTGGCCACCACGACATCCCCCAAGATCAGGCAACAACAAGGCCTGGGCACCGAGTCGTTTCCCCCATGCCCTGGGCGCGTCAGTAACCACACCCCAGCACTGACTGACAGCCGGCTCTAATGCTGAGCAAGCTGTCAGTCAGTGCTGGGGGAGTGATTACAGTAGCTGCTCACTATGGACTGAACGGTGAGTGAAGCCGCGCGGACCATATTCCCTTGACTAAAAGCCCGAGGATGCTGGGAGGAATGATGTTAATTTTCTCCCGGCAGCGGGGCTCTCAGTGCTGGCGCCAGGCAGCTTCAGAATGAAATTTACCTGCAGATTAACCCAATAGCGTTTTTTTTACATGACAGGCTCCCTTTTTTGCAAAGTTTCCTACATTTACATCATATGCAGCCTTCTTCACATATTCTGTCTATTCATATCCAAAAACAGATATAGACCTGCCTCATCAAATTGCTTATTCCTTATCAAATACCCTATAAACTCTTTAAACCACTCTCCTGGAACTTAGCGGCCACACGATTCATGGTCACCCGTAGTGGTATGACGGATATACTATAAAAGCTTTTTGTGGTTCATGACAGGTTAGCCCAGTTATTATATTGTTATTGTATGGTAGAGTTAACCATTGTAGTAAATCCTTGGCTAACTCAAATGGCTTATTATAATGTTGCTCCAGTGTGAAGGCCAGCCCATGCTATAGTGCACCAGAAAAAAAAATCCATCATGTAAATAAAGCTCTAGGGGCAAGTAGAACTCCCTTTCATTGAAAATTTACGACTAGTTCATGCAAGAATTAAGGTTTATAGTTCATTCTGATAAATGAGGGACATATCCATTAGCAGATTTCTGTGTTTATTCCAATGGGATCTATGTTTTCAGATATGTTAAAGGCCAAAATTCCAAAATTTAAATGAAGTACTTTCTTTTTCTATTCTATTTTCCCCCATGTGAAGTATGAATTAACCCATCACTTGATATATTACCAATAACAAAGCATTTAAATTGACAACAATTTCACATTAATCAATGCAATAGAGTGATGCTTTGTTTTAAACGGTCCCCCCAGTCATAGAAAACTTTTAAATATTTTTACTAATGGCTCACCACTAGGTGATGGAATGACAATTAATAACTATAAAAATGGTGCTCTGGAGATCTGTGCCCCTTAGCACCTGTTTAAAGGAATGTATTATCAGAAAATGACCTATTGTTTAGATCAGGTGTTTGTATTTAACGCTTTAAGGACAAGGCTTTTTTTTTTTTTTTCATTTTTGCGCTTTTGTTTTTTCCTCCCCTTATTCAAAGAGTCATAAAAAATAATTCTGTTGATATAGCAGTACTTTTTAATGACACCATTTATTTTATCACATGATGTACTAGAAAGAGGGAAGGAAATCAAAGTGTGGCAAAATGGCAAAAGAAGTGCAATTGTTTTTTTGGGTTTTATTTACAGCATTAATTTTACGGTAAAATTGACCAATGTGATTCTCCAGGTCAGTATGATTATGCAGATACCAAACATGTACAGGTGCATCTCACTAAATTAGAATATCGTCAAAAAGTTAATTTATTCAGTTCTTCAATACAAAAAGTGAAACTCATACATAGTTTTTATTTTAATAAACAAAATGATCCAGTTCTCCCTTTCCAAAATTAATCCAGTCAGCGGGGAAGCCCAGTGACATGTAAAAGTTCGTGCACTCCTGGTCAAAATTACTGTTATTGTGAACAGTTAAGCAAGTTGAAGTTGAAATGAACTCCAAAAGGCATAAAGTTAAAGATGACACATTTCCTTTGTACTTTAGGCAAAAAATATATATATTTTCATCTTTTACATTTTAAAAATTACAAAACGGAAAATGGGTGGATGCAAAAGTTTGGGCACCCTGCATGGTTAGTACATAGTAGCACCCCCTTTTGAAAATATCACAGGTTGTAAATGCTTTGTGTAGCCAGACAAGAGTCTTTCAATTCTTGTTTGAGGGATTTTCATCCTTTCTTCCTTGGAATATTCTTCCAGTTGTGTAAAATTCCAGTGTCGTCTTGCATTTGCAATGATGTTCAGAACAGGGGACTGTGAGGGCCATTGTAAAACCTTCAGCTTGCGCCTTTTGAGGTAATGTATTGTGGATTTTGACGTTTGTATAGAATCATTATCCATTTGTAAAAGCCATCATCTTTTCAACTTCAGCTTTTTTACAGATGGTGTTAAGTTTGCATCAAGAATTTGTTGAAATTTCATTGAGTCCATTCTTCCCTCTACCTGTGAAATGTTCCCCATGCCATTGGCTGCAGCACAACCCCAAAGCATGATTGATCCACCCCCATGCTTAATGGCTGGCGAGATGTTCTTTTCCTGAAATTCTGTGCCCTTTTATCTCCACACATACCTTTGATCATTGTGGCCAAAGAGTTCTATTTTAACCTCATCGGTCCACAGGACTTGTTTCCAAAATGCATCATGCTTGTTTAGATGTTGTTTTGCATACTTCTGAATCTGAATTTCATAGTGAGGACACAGTAGAGGTTTTCTTCTGATGACTCTTCCATGAAGGCCATATTTGTGCAGGTGTCTCTGAACAGTAGAACAATGCACCACAACTCCAGAGTCTGCTAAATCTTTCTGAAGGTTTTTTGCAGTTAGGAGGGGGATTCTGATTTGCCTCTCGAGAAATCCTACGAGCAGCTCTCACTGAATTTTTGCTTGGTCTTCCAGACCTTATGTTGACCTCCACTGTTAATTGCCGTTTCTTAATTACATTTCGAACTGAGTAAAGGGCAACTTTAAAACTATTTGCTATCCTCTTATAGCCTTGTTCTGCTTTGTGGGCCTCCATCATTTTAATTTTCAGAGTGCTAAACAGCTGCTTAGAAGAACCCATGGCTGCTGTTTCTTGACACAAGGTTAGAGGAAGCTGGATTTTTATAAAGCTGGGAAATTTGCATCACCTGCCTTTCCTAACGATGATAGTGAAGAAGCCATAACTCTAACAGGCTAATTAAGGTCTGAAATCTTAGTCAAAGTTATCTGAGCACACAAATCTCCAAGTGTGCCCAAACTTTTGCATCAGCCCATTTTCCTTTTTGTAATTTTTAAAATGTAAAAAATTACATTTTTTTTGCATAAAATTCCAATTAAATGTGTCATCTTTAACTGTAGGTCTTTTATAGATCATTTCATATTCAACTTGCTTAACTGTTCACAATAACAGTAATTTTGAC
Organism: Phyllobates terribilis; assembly: GCF_046119375.1. Lineage (NCBI taxonomy): Eukaryota > Metazoa > Chordata > Amphibia > Anura > Dendrobatidae > Phyllobates > Phyllobates terribilis. The sequence continues at coordinate 217,486,838 of NW_027362765.1, read as the reverse complement.
CAAGGGTGCCCAAACTTTTACATGCCACTGTATGTCCAAGAAAGGTAAAGGATCCAGCTTCCAGTATATATATAAAAACATCAAATTTTATTTAATCCATTAAAAAAGGGAAAACATATATATATATATACAACAAAAAGTTGAAGTGAATACCCTCTATAAAAAAAAACAACGCGTTTTGAACGATGTAACATTCTTTTACTTGTGTATTGCCATTTTACAAGAGCCATAACATTTTCCATTTTCAAGATATGGGGCTGTGTGAGGGCTTGTTTTCAGCGCCCAGAGCCTATGCTTTTATTGATATCATTTGGTGGTATATACAATGTTTTGATTGTCTATTTATGACATTTTTTATGCTGTTGCAGTGGCCAAAAAACTGCAATTCTGAACTTTTGATTTATTTTCTTGCTATGCTGTTTACTGATTGGATTCATTCAGTTTATATTTTGATAGACCAGACTTTTACCAATGCGGTGATATCAAATATGTGTATTTTTTGAATTTTTTTGATTCTTAATTTTTAATAGGTTTTAAGGGGGAGTGGTTTGAACTTTTATATATATATATTTTTTCAGATTTTTTAAAACTTTTTTTTACTTTTCACTGTATTTGTAAGTCCCATTAGTGGACTTGAACCTGCGATCACCTGATCGCTTGTGCTATGTACAGCCGCTATATATTGTAGAAATCACGGTCTCCTATTAACGCCAGCCACAAACTGGCTTTCACTGGAATACAGGGATGACAGACACAGGGGTCATTAGCAGACCCCTGGCTGTCATGGAAACACATCGCCGTTTCACAAATGCGTCGTGGGAGCGCCGATGAGAATAGAATGGCATGTCCCCCTGCCATCATGCATTACATGCCACTGTCACAGATTGAAAGCAGCATTTAACAAGTTAACAACAGCTTTGCTCCACCCACAGCTGTTAGAGGCAGATGAAAGCTGAGTAACACAGCCATAATCTGCCGGGAAAGATGCGGAGTGCAAGCACACATCTAAGACAGGGAGCCGACTTATGATGGATATAGTCCATCATAAGTCAGTAAGGGGTTAAATATATTTCTTTATTTTTGGCAATGTTTTTCTTCAATATCACAATCTTTATTAAAAATTAAAATTAGAAATCTTGCAATTTTCACACTAGCCACTGGGGATCTTTTAGACTTTAACTTTCTATTCTTTCAAGAAATCCACATGTATATGGAGTTAAATAAGTATTGAACACATTACCAACTTTCTAAGTAAATATATTTTTAAAGGTGCTATTCACATGACATTTTCACTAGATGTTGGTAACAACCCATCCAATCCACACAGGCAAAGAAATCAAACCACATATGTCCATAAATTAAGGTTTGTGTAATAATAATGAGAAATGACACAGGGAAAAAGTATTGAACACGCTTACTGAAATGTTTTTAATACTTTGTACAAAAGTCATTGTTGATGATGACAGCTTTAAGACGCCTCCTGTATGAAGGAACTAGTCGCAAAATTGATCAGGTGGGATTTTGGCCTATTCTTCAAAAAAACATTCTTCAAATCCTGAATATTCCTTGGGCTCCTTCTATGAACTCTGAGCTTTTAGTTCCTTCCATAAATTTTCTATTGGATTCAGGTCAGGTGATTGGCTGGGCCATTCTAGCAACTTTGTTTTCTTTCTCTGAAACCAATTGAGAGTTTCCTTGGCTATGTGAAATGTTCACCCTCATTTCACCTTCATCATCCTGGTAAATGGCAGCAGATTTTTATCAAGAATATCTCTGTACATTTATCCATGCATCCTTACTTCAATTACATGAAGTTTGCCAGTGCTGTATGTTGAAAATTAACCCCACGCCATGATGTTCCCACCTCCAAACTTCACTGTTGGTATGATGTTTTTGGGGTGATATGCAGTGCCTTTTGGCCTCCAAACATGGTGTGCATTATGACATCCAAAGGGTTAAATTTTGGTCTAATCTGACCAGACTATATTCTACCAGTAATTTACAGGCTTGTCTAAATGTTGTTGAGCAAACTTTAAACGTGCCTGAACATGTTTTTTATTCAACAATGGAGTGTTGTGTGGTGAGCGTGCATACAGGCCATGGAGGATGAGTGCATTACTTATTGTTTTCTTTGAAACAATTGTACCTGCTGATTCCAGGTCTTTTTATAGCTTTTTACAGGTGGCCCTTGGCTCTAGGATAACCCTTCTAATAAATATTTTTCACTCCTCTGTCTGAAATCTTGCAGGGAGAACCTGGTCGTGGTTGGTTTACTGTGAAATTATGTTCTTTCCACTTCTGGATTAAGGCCACAACAGTGCTCACTGGCACCATCAGTAGTTTAGAAATTCTTCTGTAACCTTTGCCATCAAGATATTTTGTAACAATAAGGTTGCAAAGGTCTTGAGACAGCTCACTGGTTTTTCCCATGATGAGACGTTTCTTATGTGGCACCTTGGTAATGAGGCACCTCTTTATAGGCCATCAGTTGAACTAGCTGATATTTTCCACTAAGTGGCATGATTGCTTTCTAATTAATGATAAATTTCAGCTGATGTCATGACTTCCCATGGCTTTTGGCATCTCTCTTTCTTCATGTGTTTTTCATGTGTCATTTCTCATTTTTACACATAACCTAATTTATGGACAACTATGGTTTGATTTTTTGCCTGTGTAGATTGGATGAGTTGTTACAGACATCTGGAGAGAATTTCATGTCAATAGCATCTTTAAAAATATATTTACTTAGAAAATTGATAACGTGTTCACACACTGTACATGTGGATTTCTTGAAAGAATACCAATAAAAAAATTCTTGCTCTATCTTTTTTATTAAATCATCTAATAATCATGTGCAAAGTTCATTGTGAAAGGGGGGGAGTGACATCGCTTATAGTGATTGGTGGATCCTGTGTTATCATCTGTGTATAGAATTGCTTTCTGTCATTGTAATACTTCCGCTGATTACAATGAGCTTTAAAAATATTGTTCCTGAACGGACAGGAAGTATGAGTCTAAAATAGCCCCAGTGGCCACTGTGAAAACTACATGATTACTAATTTTGTTTTTAGTAAAGTGATATGTGATAAAGTAATATTGTTATATGAAAATAAAATATACATGCAACACATAAACATGATTTCAACAATCGGTCATTGTCTGACTAAACATTCCCTGTCATCTCCTTTGGTTTTATTTGGTTGAGATGAAAATTTGGTGGATTGATCCACAAGAAGTGATAAGAATCTTTGTACATATAGCCCACTTTGCTGGAGATGCCTCTCTGAAGTCGGCTCGTTTTATCATATGTCATGGTCCTGCTCAAAAATCAAAACCTTCTGGTCTGAGATCCCAGACAAAATACCAAAAAACATGCTCAGTCTACTCAGACATCTACTGGTCACAGCTAGAACTTTGATTCCTACTTTCTGGAAATCTAACTCCTTCCCCTCTGTCACTCAATGGACCTCCAAAGTAGAACAAATCTTCAGACTTGAGGAACTCTCAAGTTGGGAACTCAAAAGGCACACAAACTTTATAGAAATCTGAACTCCTTGGCATTGTTTTAGCAAATCCACCCATGGATCACCTGTCTTGAAAGATACTCCATCTTCCCCAACCACACGCTAGTTTTTTCGATACTCCATAATTTTTCACCAATTAATTTGAACACTTTTAAAGAAATGGTGCTGGTCTTTCACCCTCCCCTCCCTTCTCATCCTTCGCCTCCCCTTATCTGTCTTTATCCCCCTTCTCCCTCCCCCCTGCTAATATCACTTGTTAAAATAATGTTATATAGCTTTTTACAACCTCCCTTCTACAGGTTATCTTCACCAATCCTTAATAGTTGTAATCCTAATTTCTGCTGATTGACTTATCATTAATTTTTCAATGATTCTTCATCCACTCCTTCTATAAAACTGTTTCGTAACCTCAGTATAAAATAACAATAACAAGAATTTAAAACTAAAAAGAATATTTTGAGATTTAGATCCAATTGATTCTACCTTTAATTAAGGGAACATGTAATTTGAAAAAACGCTATTAACCTGCAGATATGGAGTTAATCTGCAGGTTAATAACGTTTAGAAGCTGTGTAGGTGCCGCACGGAGTGACCTTCTGCCCAGAGGAAATTAACTTTATTTCTCCAGGCAGCCTTGGGCTTTCAGTCATAAAGGTGTGGCTTCAGTCACCGCTCAGTATATAGTGAGCAGTGTCTGTAACCATGCTCCGTGCCTGCTCTACAGTGAATAAGTGCACAGCCGGCTGTCAGTCAGTGCCGGGGTGCATTATAGCCGCCACTCACTATGTACTGAGCGGTGACTGAAGTTAATTTCCTCCTGGTAGCAGGGCTTTCAGTGCAGAGGCAACACGGCTTCAGAATGCTATTAACTTGCAGATTAACCCCATATCTGCAGGATAATACCATTTTTTTTACATAACAGGTTTCCTTTAAGGTCTTAGCGTCCAGACTCTCATCAATGTCAATTTGAACCTCTAACATGTCTCTAAATCCCAGATATGAAAAGCAAAATGGTTGTGTTTCCCTTTCTCTAATTATGCAAGAATCACAAAATTTCCATCAGAAAACTGCTCTTTTCTACTACTATATCTTTATCCTATAGCACCACCGAAGCTCCTGTATCTGTGCAGATACCGTTCAACACCTGCGCAGCCTTCCACTTTTTAGAGTCTAAACTTTAGATATCCAATTCAGGGTCAGACTGAAGAACATTGGGCCCACCAGAGGATTTGATTCTGAGGGCCCACCTTTCTCCCCCACTCAAGAGCCCCATAGCAGCTGCAAGGTTTGCACTATGAATTCCCCTGAAGGAGAAGCCAGGCCCCACCGGAGGATTCTCCGGTTCTCTGATGGGCCAGTCCAACCCTGATCCAATCCATAATCAGCAGGGGCCATGCACTGAAACCTTGAGGTCAGGAATGAGAGGATGTCTCTGTGACAGAACATCAACAGCTTATGGCGTTTTACAAATTTTACTTTAATGTGACAAACCTCCTTAACCCCTTCCAACCGCATCCATTTTTTGTTTCTGCCCTATTGTTTTTTTCCTCATCTTCTTCTAAGAGTCATAACTTTTTTTTTTCGTGGGAAGAGTTGTAATTTGAAATCACACCATTCATTTAATTGTATAAAGTACTTAGACATTTCCAAGTGACATGAAAGTTTAATAAATGTACTTACACCATTATTTATTTATTTTGCTTTGTTTTTATGGCATAGATTGTGCAGTAAAAAGTGACATGACAACATGATTCTCCAGGGCAGTATTATCATGGCGATACCAAACTTACATTGTTTTTTTATTATTATTTTAGTGGCTTAAAAAAATTCTGAACTTTAAAATAAAAATGTTTTCCGAAACCCATTCGTTTTTAGGGCTTGTCTTTTTGCAGGGTGAGCTGCTATTTTTTTTTTCTTCAGATTGGGAAAAAAGGGGGGATGGATTGAAATTTTATGTTTTTTTTATTCTCTGATAGTTTTAAAAACATTTTTTTTCATTTATACTGTCCTTATAGGAGATTTGAACCTGTAATCAATTGATCATTTTTTCTACTTACTGCAATACTTCTGTATAGCAGTATATAGTAAAACCCTGCCTATGGCTTGGCTTCACAGGAGTACCAACATAGTGTCAATGGTGGCCTCCAGGAGGCTTGTGGCTACCATAGCAACTCATCGGCAACCCAGAATCATATCTTGGTGGAAGGCCTGAACTGGGATGGTGTGACCTAAATGCTGCTGGCAGCATTAAGAGGTTTAACAGGTCCAACAAATGGAGAAAAATCTACTTTCTGCTTGAGGCAGATTCCTGCAGTATAACACAGCTGCCACCTCCAATATGGAGCAGGCTTAGGCCGCGTGCACATGTTGAGTATTTGGTACGTTTTGTACCTCAGTATTCGTAAACCAGTAGTGGGTGATAAATGCAGACGTGGTGACGTGTTTCTGTTATACTTTTCCACTCCTGATTTTGGCTTACAAATTCTGAGGTAAAAACCTCACCAAATACTCAGCGTGTGCACGTGGCCTAAATGTATGGACCGGCCTGAGAAGCTGAGACCACATGCACACATTCAGTATTTGGTCAGTTTTTTACCTCAGTATGTGTAAGCCAAAACCAGGAGTGGGTGATAATACTGAAGTGGTGACGTTTCTATTATGCTTTTCCTGTGATTGTTCCACTCCCAGTTTTGGCTTACAAATACTAAGGTAAAATACTGACCAAATACTGAACGTGTGCATGTGGTCTCAGCTTCTCAGGCCGGTCCATACATTTAGGGCACGTGCACACGCTGAGTATTTGGTGAGGTTTTTACCTCAGAATTTGTAAGCCAAAATCAGGAGTGGAAAAGTATAATAGAAACACGTCACCACGTCTGCATTTTTCACCCACTCCCGGTTTACAAATACTGAGGTAAAAAACTGACCAAATACTGAACATGTGCACGTGGCTTTGCACCCACTACATGATGTAATAGTAGGTCATCTAATAGGAAGGGGTTAGATCAACCTTACTAAAAGAAATTACAAATTGGGCTCTGCTACATCTGTACGTTTTCCCAAAGGCTATGTGGAGACTATTCGGGGAAGAAAATTATGTGTAATTAAGTAGCTAAATTTAAATCACATAATACAGAAGAAGGAAGTCCACTAGTTTATTAGATTATTAGATGTACTCATAGAATCTGCTGTCCAAATGGTTAAAATATATCAACTGATATTTATTTATTAACTTAAATACATTTATTCTGACTAAAAATATTTTTTTTATTTTGGTTTCATTAAAAATGTTAAACCTTTTGGCTTCTATAGCCTCCATGTATCATTGTACATAGACTGCACGATGAGTTAATAGTGAATGCTTGGCCTGACAGCAGGGTTTGTAACTCTTATCCTTCTTCCTTTGAACTTTCTTCTAAACTGATTTCTGACATTAAAATTAAACTTTCAACTGGTCATAAATCAGCTATGAGGAGAGTGAGCTCACTGATTGATGATCATTGTTAACTCATGCTGCAGTCTATGTACAGTATAGTTATCCATAGAGGCTGTGGGAGCTATATATACTGTATAATTATAGGCAAAATTTTTAAAGAAACTGTATTTAAAAAGAAAAGAAAATTGCCTCCGATGTGGTCAATAGTTTTTAAAGGACCTGAGCCAAGTTGTTTCTTCTTTGAGGATTTTGTCTTTCCAGCATTAGTTGTGACAATTAATTCTAATTAAACGAGCTGGAAAATGTGGTCATATCAATCACATGAAGGTAAATGCATGTGGGGGCAGGGATCATACACAGGATCAGATTTACACTCTGAACAGTCAGTACCATCCTTTATAACAGGAAACATGGTGCACTACGCTAGCAGGAACCCCAGTCACGATGGGGTTAGGCTCTGTGTCCCTATAAATCATAGACATCAAGTATCTACAGCATTGCATCATTCTCTGCATTCAAGGACACTGACTATGGCCTGGACATTTCAGTTGTGCCTGCATATGTAGAGCAAGGACACCCCACCCCCATGACATGCGTATTTCCTACTAGGGGATATGAGCAGGGCTTGTCAAATTGGGACAACCCATTTTATGTCACTTCCTGGCAGGATAATATTGGAGAAGAACTAGTATTGCCCAGTAGACCCATGATGGGGCGATTTGGTGTTACTATTCTTTTATAATGGTTCATCTCTTCACTAGTTTGTATGGCCTCTGATTATTCTCTCTGGATGGAAATGGACATAATAATGGGACACTCATATGATACTGTATTTATTGTGCAGTTGAATAAAATTCACTGTTTCCAGTAAGTAGCCATATCCAGACGAGGGAAAACTGACAGTATTATTCTTCTATGTCATCCATGAGGCAGTAATTGACTGTTGATTGGGCCTGACAGTCAACCTTGAAACATGGCCCCACTCCAGCATGACCCCCTCAGCAGTGAGTTCTGGGCATAAAATGCTTATGTATTTTCCTTTTTGTTTTCATTCTCAAAGTTCGGTCTTTAGTTCTTTACTGTCCCTTCCATGAAAGTGCTTCTATGCCTGCTACCCTGGTCGTTAAACCCTTGACTGACAGAAATATGAAAATATGACACTGACAATGAATATGAAAATTGTCTTGATCTACTACTATCTTACTGAAAAAAAAGAGTTATGTCTGCCAGCCCCCTCCAAGATCCTTTATAAATAATTAGATACATAACATTGCATAATCAGTTTATCAGTATTTTGCAGTGAAATAGATTGAAACTAGTGGGCACCAATGCAAAATCTTCAACAGGGCCCCCAACTATGATGGGTCTTTAATAGTATTGGTTTTTATCATATGGGATAAAGCAATTGCAACCCTTTTCTGTTCACATGTCAGATCTTCAAAGGTGCAAATTGCCTCTTCAGAGATGAAGAGGGCTTGAACTTTAGTGGCAGCTATTGGAAGTAGCAACCGTAAAAGTCAATATCGACCCTTTACCATGTGATTTAGGATAAAAGCCAAACCACAATCTCAATTTTCAGGCACAGTATTTTGTGGTGCTGCCCCTCATCAGAGCAAAGTTTGAGATCTCGTTTGGCTAGGTGAGTGGTGTCTGACCAGGATCCAAGGGGTAACATTGCTCCTTGTGGAGAGTGACATACTAAGCCTGGCATGCCAATCTGAGATCTTCACAGGAGCATGGTGAACTGGTAGAGTCACTGGTAGAGTCACTGGCTTTTCAGGCCTCTATTGCTAAATCTATATACAACTATATTCTATTTTATACAAATACAATATATAAATAATTAAAAAGATATACATAGATATTGTATATATGAAGATAAATACTATGGTTGGGTGGATTAGACACACAGTGGATATATTGATAGAAAGACAGAGATAGATGGAAGCAGACAGCTGAAAAAAAAACAAAGAACCAAAAGGCCAAACCCCTACTTCCATATCATTAGGCATTTATAGACGATTTATTCTAAGCAAAAATAAAAATAAAAAAAACATCAGATTGTAATTCTACTCTTTTCCACTTGGGGGCGTTTATAGCCACATGAAAAAGAGCCCAGATCACCCTATTCCACTGTGTAAAGGTATTCACAGCTGGGCTGCCATCTTGACAGTTTTTGTCTTAGGCTCTGCTGAGGATATTATGTGAACAATCCATACATCAAATTTGATTATAATTTACCAGAATCTTACACTTTATTTCTGGTAGTAGCTCTAAACATGTAATGGCAGGTGCAATTCAGACCAGTCTGCAAAACAACATGGCCATGAATATGCAGACTGAAATCAGATGTCATTTTTGTTTTAGATGTAACTGGGATCTTGCATAAAACTTGCATCAATTCAATCTCTTCCCAATCTATCTATGAGAAATAACTAATAAAAAAGCATAGAAATAAAACAAAACAGATACATTTAGATGATATGATATAGATAAAATATGTAAATCTGTAAATAAAATGGAATTGAATTAAGCTTTACAAAATAAATATCTATCTACAGTATATCGATCATATAAATTCTTCAGACCTGTTTGGTTGTAAATTTCTATTTTCTCATTTCCTTCCTGCGACTTCTGCACTTGTACATAAAGCTACTAAAATGATGTCTTCTATATATGCAGATATTACTATGTCTTGCGTAAAAATTGGTTTGTATCGAAAATATATGATCCCTGGTGTCAGACAGACAATAATGATACCAGAACAAGAGTCCAGCCGTCAGTATTAAAACTATATTTACCTTTCAATTTGGTATTTCGAATTTATTACATAACTACAGATCATTTTTGCATATTTGGCATTTATGCTGAAATAGTTGGTAACGAAAACATGTCTATCTATATCTTATCTCTATCTATTTATATTTTTATTTATCTATTATCTGACAGATAGACCATGTACACTGTCTTCAGATTGGGGGGGGCCTTTGCCCCTATGCGTTGTTACTTTGTATTACTGGCAGGGAACTATGGCAGGTAAGAGAAGTAAATGAAATGTTTTACAAACAGAATCTCTATTGAGAGCGTCTGACCCATATTTAATTGGGATGATCTCTCCTGAGGAAATGCTATCCTTGTATGTAAGCTTTAACCTTTGGTGGTGCATGGAGTACATTATTTTACAAGGAGGGGCTATTTGGCCCTATCACAAAGACTGGTCCTACAGGAGACAGGAATTTTTGACCTTGGAAAAATGACCTCAACAGGCTGTGATATCGTGGAGTATCTTAAAGCCCTCTATGAAGACTACCAATACCATATTTATAACATATAAATTGACGTGAGAGATGATCATAAAAAATTAGAGTCAATGAAATGTCATATCATATCTTACCTGGATGGCGTTGGTGACATTCCAGCCAGCTTCCCATGCTGTGATTTTAGGTTTTTCACCCGTTGACAATTCAGAACATAGTCCTTCATCTTTTGATGCAGAAGAAGGAGGACCTGTGCCATCTCTTTGGTAATGAATATCTCCTTCTGCAGGGGCATCTCCAGGGGACACTTCGGTCTTTAGGATGTCCATCTGAAGACCTTGTCGATGTTCATAGTCCAGGTCATCGCAATGAGCAAACCCAAGTGCTTCATCATCAGTGGCTGCTTGGAAGCCCATCCTGGCAAACATTCCACTAACCTTGGCCTGTGACTTGTTGGACACCGAGGTGGCCACATTGGACAGTTTGTTCCTTATCATGGTAGCCATGTTGGCTTGTCAAAACCCGATAAAATCAGGAATGTCCTCCTTCTTCGTCTGCAGGTATCGCCTTGATGTAGACTGTTACCTCCACTTGTTCAGACTGGCTCTTCTCCACCCCCGAACCCCCCTCAGCATGACACCTTCTGCAAAGGTAATTAGAACCTCCTAGGTATCGCCATGATGAGCATCTTTACCTTTTGTCTTTGTCTATGTGGGTTGGAAGTAAAGGGTGCTGCTGATAATAATAGAAACTTGGTAGACACTTCTTCTGTGTGTACTTCCCTCAGCAGAATAGGAGCCCAATGCAAATCCTGTGGTGGGTGGGTGATTTAGATAGGGAGGGGGAAATGCAGTATGTTAGTATTGTGCTGAGCACGGTCAAGGAATATCTACAGCTAGAACATTCATCTAGCCAGTGGAGATTGGGAAAATTTTTGATGGGGGGAGGGTTAAGGGAATGAGGGTGTCTGCATGACTGCTGCATATCTGGGGGAGGGTCTAAATGTTCACCCCCACCCCTTTTGTCACCAATTGCATTGCACAATCCCTTCCTTCCAACACTTTAAGCCTCCCATTCTGTCACCCCTTGCAGTAGTTAAACCTTTCACCAAAACTCAGCCATTATTCCACTATAGCTCCCAGCATTGCCCCTGATCCCTTATTTTTTTTAAACCCACGTCATCCAACCCTCATCATAGATTTTTTCCTTAAGTATCAGTTCATGAACCCCAGTGGTATTTTCCATTGCTGTAAAATGCACCATCTTACCACCGTGCTTGACCTGTGACCTCAACCATCTCTCCAAAATAAACCATAACTCATCCTTACCACCTGAAGTCCCCAATGACCTCCTACTTCTACCTGCATCAAGTTATTATAGACCATACTTCACCCAGATTTGCACCACCCACTGCGTATCTCTGCTGACTTGGCATTGCACTATATAAAGGTTTCATTCCAAAGTAATGATGATAATACGTATTTATCTCCAACCAAATGGAGGTGCTGAGGAACCTGATTTCCTAATCTAAGGAGCAGAGAACGCTAAACAATTTATTTCCATTCACTGGAAAATCACTTGTAATTGTCTTCTAAGGCTTAATTACTAAGGGATGCGGAGAGCCTGCATCTCAGAATATGTAATCTGGAAACAGGGTGATATAATGAGAGAAGATGGACATGTGCAGTGTGTGTGTATATATATATTGTATACACCCATCATTTGTCGGTCCAGTTATGTACATATATAAATATACATATATATGCATATAAAGAGATATATATATATATATATATATATATATATATACATATGTATGTGTGTCAATATATATGCACACAATTTATATTTATATATACACGCACGCATATATATGTATGTGTCTTTGTGTGTAAATATATATGTATATATACACAATTTGTAAATATACACACATCAATATATATATCTACACACACACACATATATATATATATATATATATACATATATATGTGTGTGTAGATATATATATATATATGTGAGTGAATATATACACACAATTTCTATATATATATTTATATGTATATATACACACATATGTATTTATACACACACATATATGTATATACGTGTGTGTGAATATATAAATATTTATATACACAATTTTTATATATACACAATGTACATATATATACATATATTTATAGAAATATATACACGCATACACACACGTTGCTTTTATTGCTTGCCATCTTATTTTTTATTATTCTCCCCACTCCATTCATAATTATTATTATAATTAAATATATTAAAAAATATCCCTAATATTCTATAGAAACTTGAAGACTTGGATAAAGACATGGCTGTATATGGTAACAAATATTCGTTATAGAGCTCTTCCTTTCTTCCTCTTCTTGGCTTGTAGAGGAGTGAGCATCGAATATAACACATTTGCACACGTAATCGTTTTTATGAAAGATGTGGGTGACATAAGGGCCGTGGGGTATCTGGGGGCAGCAGTACTAAGGAATGTTTAGGGATATACAGTATTTTGTGGCGTGTATAACTGGATATGACATGCTGGATTCCTCCTTTAGAAATCAAATGCTTACATCTCACTGCACAAATAGGTCAACATTTGTCTGCTAATATCACGTTATTTTTTTTCTCTGGAAAGGGAATTCCAGATTATCCTACAGGGGATGTATTGTAAATGATTGCTGAATTTCAAGGTGAACTGACGATTCAAGACATTTTATATAATAAGTAAAAGAAGGAAATAAATACAAAATAAATACACTAATTACACAATATCGAAATCACATAACTTGAATGAAATAAAAAAATGAATAAATTATAGCAGGCATGTAAAAGAAAAATACTAAGTAAAAACCTGAAAATGACAGAGACTGTAATGTGGAGTCAGATCACAGGAGAGAATTCTGTGTAAATAGCAGTGACATTTCCTCCATGTGCCCTGTATTGTGAATCTGTTTTAAGAGACAATACACAGAGGAGAGCTCAGTGCTAAACTGAGAGGGCAACAATATTATTGTCTATGGCACCCAGGGGAGCTTTTTAGTACTGTGTACATAGCACTAGAACACGAGGAAGAGAATGAGAAATATATGTGTATATATATATATATATATATATATATATATATATATATATATATATATATATACATACGTATATATATATACATATATATATATCCATCCACACACAGTTACACATCCATATGAATATTACATGTATATATATATATTTATGTATGTATATATATATTCTCTCAGAGTTGCAACATAGATTTTCAATATGTAAATGAGATATACAGTGTATATATATAAATGCATATATATATATATATATATATATATATATATACATATACAAGCTCAGAAGACTAAGTCAATATTAATCTGATTAATCTATTTTTCGAAGCATCTATCTATATATTTATCTATTGTATAGTTAGAATGTACGTTTCTGATTCTTTAACTGTTATGAAGTGAATTTTTTCTGGATATGTTAGGAAGGATTTTATTCAGTTTTGCAGAAATACATCCAGGAGAGGGAGATGCATGAGGTTTTTGGTAGTAAGGAGCAGTGTTCAGACCCCTCGCCCCCAAGCACTCGGTGACTGCAGGTATGTGACTCCGCACAGGGCAGGTTGGCTTGAGTAAGATACGTTGCCCATAGCTGCACCAAGAAAGTATGGCGAATGTCTACTGAAAAAAGTGAGGACTAAAGCTTACATCAAATGAAGAAATATCATTGCTGGGAAAGAGGGAGATAATGAGAGAAATAGAGAGAAGTGACATAAGGAAAGAGAGTGTGGGGGAGATGAAAGAGAGAATTAAAGACGCAGTGTGAAAGAAGAAATAAGAGAAACCATGGAAAGAAGTAGAAAAGAGGGGAAAAGATTAAATTATGAAACAAGAAGAGAAAGAAAAAGAGAGAGAATGACAAAGAGATACAGATAAAATATGAAGAAAGTAGAGAAATATAAGAGAGAAGTAAAGATGGAAGAATAAAAAAGTAAGATGACTAGAGTGAAAAATAGAATAGAAAAGGTAAGAGGATTAGCAGAGAAGAGACCATGAAGTAGAAAGTAGCAGAGGAGTGAGGACATAGAGATAAGGGAGAAAGGATGTAAAGAGGAAAGAAAGAATGAAGGAATGAAAGAAAAGGAAAGAAAGAAAGAAAAAGAAAAGAGGTGAAAGGAAAGGACAAAATTATATAGAGATAAAAAAAATAAGTTACAGAGAAGGACAAATCAAAGCAAGAAACTAATTGGAATGAGTGAAGGAAGAAATGGAAAAGAGGAGGAAAAAATATAGCACATAATAATGAAAAGATAAAGAAATGACAGTATGAAGGTTAGCAAAAGCGACTGAAAGGAGCAGGAGAGAAGAGGAAGAAGGGAGAAGAAAGGCTGAAAAGTAGAGAAGAAATGTAGAGAGGGAGAAAGAATACAAGAGACAGAGGTGAAGAGAAAGAAACAAGTAAGGAAACGAGGGGCAGATATGTTAAAATAAAGACAGAGGAGAGAACAAGGAGGATGGGAAGAGAGACTGGTTAGAACATAGTCTGGATAGCGTGTAATGAAAGAAGGGGAAAAAGAGTGATTGGAGAAACGAAGCAGCAGAGAAGAGACAGCTCACACAACAGATACAGATCGATACAAAAACAGGAATCACGAGGATACAGTCAGAAAGGAGGAATATAAAAGACACATATAGATGGAAAACAGACGATAGAGGGAAGAGGAGACCATGGAGCAGTTGTTGGGTGGTTGGAAGCCTTGCAGTTCCTATCAGAGAGAGTGAAGAATCGGTAGACTTCTTTTACCTAGTTGGTGACATGTCCATCTGTGCAGCAGTAACAAGCTCCAGAGCAGCACTTCCAGCCTGCAGGGAGCACTGCTGCTGAGCCTCCATCATCTCCCCATACACAGCCCAGTGTCTCTCTGCCCCTTATATACCCCCACATCCACACACAGGGCAGGTGCAGCTCCAGATGAGAAGCAGCACCGCCTCTTACCATCCACCTCCTCCCTCACCCCTGCTAAACTGCACTTACTTCATATCACCAAACAATATGATCAATCACTCTTATCTCCAGTCTCTCACGATATTGGATTCTTCAGCATTATAGAACAATATCATTTATTGTTCTCATCAATGACAATTAATCTTCTGGACATAACTATTATCATTGTGGCTGGAAATCATTTCTACTAGCATATGGCAGATTATAATCTGTAAGAATAGTCCTGTTATCTTTACTTGGATTGTTATATTATAGCCATAGTAATAACTATACAATATTGCAGAACACACAGTTATGTATGTTTATGTGTCTATACAGAAGGTGGAGATGATCTCTATATGGCACCTCTGTGTGGTATGAGGCAGGTAATTGTCTAGCTGGTAATATGAGCACAGTCAGCTGCAAGGTACATGAATAGCTAGCTAGGAGCTAGGCTTTGTGTCCTTCCAGCTAGAACCAGCCTGTATGACTCAAGGCATATTTGCATCTAGTGACAACTATAATAATAAGTATTGTCCGGTATAAGTCAGAGACGAATATTCATCATTTACAATATGATTGTGGACACAAAGGGATCATACCACAAAAGTAAACCATGCAGCTGCTGTAGAGGAGCAAGAGTCATGGAGATGGAGTGGAGGGAAAACCATGGGCAGCACAGTGGCTCAGTGGTTAGCATTGTTGCTTTGCAGTGCTGGGATCCTGGGTTGAAATCCCACCAAGGACAACCTCTGCAAGGAGTTTTTATGTTTCCCTGTGTTTCCCTGTGTTTCCCTGTGTTTGCGTGGGTTTCCCCTGGGTACTTGGGTTTCCTTCCAAACTCCAAAGACATACTGATAGGGAATCTAGATTGTGAGCCATAATGAGGACAGAGATGATGATGATGATGTCTGTAAAGCGTTGTGGAATTAATAATGCTATATAACTAAGCATAATAATAAAAAGTATTGAGACTGTAATAGTAACTCAGTGAGGACCTACTGGTTGTTTGTTCTTATAAAGTGGTTATCCACTTAAATAACAGTATGTACAGTATATGTTTATCCGTGTCCCTACTATAAATGTATACAACATTATACTATTATTCCCAAGAGTGCCCCTATCTCCCAGTAAGAGCCACAAGCCCACCAGCTTTACTTTCTGCTTGTGAATGACATAGGACAGTGTTTCCTATGTTGGCAAGTAATCAGTGCTGTGTGTGAAGGAGTTTGGCTAATTAGCTCATTTTAATAGGTAAACATGTCCCATTTTATGTCACAGCAATGCCTAGACATACATCACTGATGATGTGCCAACATAAGTAAGGTAAAGCTCTCCTGTGGTGAGTACAATCCAGATGTGGTTATGTTTAGGAGATTGGGGCACCCTTGGAAATAAAGTTTGTGAGTTCTCAAATTTTATAGTAGGAACATGGCTAATTATTTATATTTTCAATATAATCAATACATCAATATTTTTAAAGGAGGCAAACTTTTCTCTGCAGCAGGGATTTCCATTTATCAATCTATTAAAGGGAACCTGTCCTGTAAAAAAAGTTCTTAACCTGCAGATATGGGGTTAATCTGCAGGTTAATAATGTTCAGACACAGTGCGATACTTGCATTGAGAGCCCCACTGCCGGGAGCAAATTAATTTTGTTTCCCCCGGCAGCTCTTGGCTTCCAGTCATGGAGGTAATGGCGGCATGGCTTCAGTCACCGCTCTGTGTATGGAGAGCAGTGGCTATAGCCGTGCCCCCTGCACTGACTGACATCTCGCTCAGCATTAGGGCCAGCTGTCAGTCAGTGCTGGGGTCGCGGTTTCAGCCCTGCTCTCTGTACACTGAGCAGTGACTGAAACTGTGCCTGAGCCACCCTCATGACTGGAAGCTGAACACTGCAGGGGAAATTTAAGTTAATTTCTTTCCGGCAGAGGGGCTCTGAGTGCCAGTGCCGCACGGTGTCCGAACGCTATTAACCTGCAGATTAACACCATATCTGCAGGATAATAGTGTTATTTTACATTTGACAGGTTCTCTTTAAGCTTTTTCTCCCTTTACATGGCAAATAAATGCCAAAAGGTAAACTGATGCAAGGAGTTTGTCTGTTCTCTCCATATTTGTGTGGGTTTCGTCCAGGTAGTCCTTTTCCCTCCCACACTCCAAATACATTCTGATAAGGAATTTAGATTGTGATCCCCAATGGGGACAGTGATGATTTCTGTGAACCTAATGGCACTATATAAGGGAGTAAAAGAAATAATATACGTAAAATAAATAATATACTAGAAGAATGGATCAAATAGTTTTCTATGAGTTCATTTATAGTCATCCAGTGCATTAGTTGTTGTGGGATGCCCTTCAAAGAGCAAGAGAGCATTTTTTTATCTAGAAAAAGAAACTAGTGAAAAGCCGGGAGACAACTGATGTCGTTTTTACATCAGTGGCCAACTGTTCAGGCCCCAAAAAACTGACACAGATGGTCCAGATATATGGAAGCCAAGTGTCTTTATATTGTTCTTTGTTGTTCTTTTTTGCTATACTTCTGTACAGCTTCTTTAAATTCCTATCCAGCTCTTGCTCCATAAGAGTATATACTTATTTATTTATTGTACTCAGTTATATAGCACCATTAATTCCACAGCACTTTACAGACATTATCATCACTGTCCCTATTGGGGCTCACAATCTACATTCCCTATCAGTATGTCTTTGGATGGTGGAAGGAAACCCACGCAAACACGGGGAGAACATACATTACTATTGCTGATACTCTGCAAAATATTCCCTTCCCCCTGTTCTTCTTGTCCTTTATGCACCCTCCGTTTCCTTTCTGCATTCTCAGGGGAGAGATATGACAGGGTAATAAAGAGTTGCACAATACACTATTAAAAGGCAATTAGCTGAATTGCTGGAATGAGACCAGACTGTGAGTGACAGGGTTAATGGCTGGCGAGAGCACAGTAGAGTGTTGCCTGAACGCAGGAAATAGCAGGCGCTGCCCATGGTGCTGATCTGAACATACTTCAGGCAATGTAATAGAAGCAACTATGGTCTGTCCATTTTCCTGATATTTACCACTCACACATATTTAACTTAAAAATTGTTCGCTATTGAAAAGAATACGTCATCACGTTTATGTAGCCCCATCTGACTGTAACATAAAGTAGAGGCAGAAACCTCGATTCTAATGATGGGACACTCACTGGGCTTCTTGCCGTAGTTTTGATAAAACACAATTTCATCTGCTGCAGCTCTGCTAGTCCTCTCAAAGATCAGCTTTTTCTATGCAGTCCCATATAATCTTCCACTCCTACACCTTCGATTGACAACTTTCTATATATGCATTGTGCCCACAGAAAGCTGTCAGTCAGTGATCTGGGCGCAGTTTTAAGAAGCTCATCATTGAAAAGCCCAGCATCTAAAATAGTGATAGTATTAAAATTACAGCAAGGAGCCCAGTAAGTAGCATGCCACCAGAATCAGTCTCTGCCCCTATATTATGAATTAGTCCCTGCTCCTATATTATGAATTATTCTATGCTCCTATATTAAAAATTATTTTCTTTTCCTACATTAAGAATTAGTCTCTGCTCCTATAATATGCTGTCCTGAGGATAAGAAACATAAACCTTGTGACAGATTCCCTTTAAAGCACTTATTGCCACATTGGTGACCAGAGCTTTAGAGTCTGGGGTAGGGTTTGTATGTTTCCCCACTGCTAGAAAATAGGCCACTCCAGGGCCTTGAAATGCTTCTTACGGAGCCACTCCTTAGTTGCCATGGCTGTGTGTTTCTGGCCATCTTCAATGCTCTTACTGAAGGAAGGAGGTTGTTGGCCAAAATCTCGTGATACATGACCCCATCCATCCTCCCTTCAATATGATGCAATTGTCCTGTCCCCTTTGCAGAAAAGCACCCCCAAAGTATGAGGTTTCCCCCACCCTGCTTCATGGTTGGGACAGTGTTCTTGGGGTTGTACTTATCCTTTTTCTTCCTCAAAACATGGCAAGGGGAGTAGATACCAAAAAGTTCTATTTTTTTCTCATCTGACCACATGACCTTCTCCCATGCCTCCTCTGGATTATCCAGATGGTCATTGGCAGACTTCAAAAGGGCCTGGACTAGTGCTAGAGTGAGCAAGATGACCTTGCATGCCCTGCAGGATTTTAATCCATGATGACGTGTTGTGTTACTAACGGTACAGTTTGAGACTGTGGTCCCAGCTCTCTTCATGTCATTGACCAGATCCTCCCATGTAGTTCTGGACTGATTCCTGGCCTTTCTCAGAATCACCCTCACACCATGAGGCAAGATCTGGCATGAAGCCCAAGACCTAGGAAGATTGACTGGTCATCTTGCGTTTCTTATATATCCTAAGAATTGTGCCAACAGTTGTTGCCTTCTCACCAAGCTGCATGCCTATTGTCCCATAGCCCATCCCAGCCTTGTGCATGTCTACAATTTTGTCCCTGATGTCCTTAGACGGCTCTTTGGTCTTGTCCATGGTGGAGAGGTTGGAGTGTGATTGAGTGTGTGGACAGGTGTCTTTTATACAGGTAACAAGTTCAAACAGGTACAGTTAACACAGGCAATGAGTGCAGAGTAGGAGGGCTTCTTAAAGAAAAGCTAACAGGTCTGTGAAAGCCAGAATCCTTGCTGGTTGGTAGGTGATCAAATACTTATTTCATGCAATAATATGCTATTTAATTATTTAAAAATTATACAATATGACTTTCTGGTTATTATTTTTAAATTCTGTCTCTCACAGTTGAAGTGTACCTACGATAAAAATTACAGACCTCTCCATTCTTTGTAGGTGGGAAAACTTGCAAAATCGACAGTGTATCAAATACTTATTTTCCCAACTGTAGATGTGAGATACATCTGGAGGAATTTTTTACATTCTGCCCATCCCTACCTCTACGAAATATACAGCAGGGCACATTATTCTTCTAAAACAGATCACCACCATTGGGCACTTCCATGACCACCAAGGTCTGTATAGTTGGTCTGCAACATTCTTTAGGTCATACTTGTCGAAGAAACATCCACATGAATGCCAAGACCCAAGGTTTCCTAGTAGAACATTGCCCAGAGGATCACAATGTCTCGGCTAGTTTGCTTTGATGCATATATGGAGTAAAGGCTAGCCTGTTTGAATTGCTATTAATGGGGAAAAGTTAATGCTCGCTATGATAAAAATGTGTCAGAACACACAGTGTATCACTACTTATTGTGTGTAGCCATATAGTTGCAAACTGGGGATGGTGTCCATGCCAATCTTTGTTTTCTTATACATTATGATGATGCCAGGTGGATGTACATTGCTTACGTGGAGAAGATAGGGCACCTGGATGCACTAAGGAAATTATTTAAGCAGGAAGATGATTTACTATTGTGTGCAAGGTATACAGCAATCCAAGCACATGAAATAGTCAACACTATATATTAGGGCATGGAGTATGCCTTTTTCCCCATAGAAATGGTGGCGAGAAACTGTCAGAGCTGATCCCACAGATCTCTACGGGATCGTTCTTAGACAGTGCATTAGTGGTGCCGAATTTTTCCTAGAGCCAGATCAAAAAATGTTGGATGCAGCCAATTTTGAACTGTCTATGGATGCTAGACTGGTGCACAACTTGGTGATTGCTGGGGCAAGAAGGGTGGTAAGTTGTTGATCATTGGGGTTCCCACCTCTTGTACCTCATAATCTTGAGAGCATAGCTCTTAATGCTGCCTTGAATGGATCAATGGCTGCTATGGTGATCCACTACTCTATTCAGGGGTGGACACACCATTTGGGCACCCTGTGCGACCGGGGACCAAGAGTTAAAGGGGCTCATTTCCACCTCCAAAGCAGGTGAACTTGTGCATTATGATAAGCTATTGGACTGCAAAGGGCCCATATATTGTTCTTGCACAGGGGCCCTTTTCTGTCTGTATCCACTCCTGACTCTATTCATTGTCAATGGATCTGGTGGAGGTGAGTACAGCTCTTGACTATCTCTTGCAGTTCTGGCAGTGCGCTACATACATGACACATAGGGCTACATTCTCATGATTGTGAGCACCCCTAGTGATTAGCAAGCTATTACCCATCCTTCCCTGCCGATTTGAATGTTATCACCTATACGTGGATAGGTGATATGTGTTAAGTTGCTAAGGTGGGAATTGTCTTGCAAGAACCATCACAACCAAAAAGGTCACTAAATGAGAATAAATATTCAATGTGAATATTTCAAAGTATTTACATTACATCTTCCATTACGAAAAAAAATCCTCTGCTTTGATCTACGTAACTCCTAAAGTCTGACCAAGGGACAATCCATTACCACCCGCAAAATAACGCAATTGTAATGTATGCATATGGTCACATTATCTGGGCACACACAGTAGATGCCTTTCAGCAACAGAAAGGGAATCTTAGTGCGCACATACATATTTATACAGATGCTGACCTTCCCATAGTAAATATCAAACCTCCGATATCTCTGGAGGGACCTGCATCACATGCCTGCAGTAATAGCCTGGAAGGAGAGGAATATTAATACAGAAGAGGTAGTGTAGGGGCATTTATTTTGGATACATGTGTCTTCAGTCTGTTGGTGGTAAGCTGCCCGGTTATAGGGACAGGTTGAGACCATAAAAGGATCCACAATAAAGCCCTTTATCTTCCGCCTTTTCTGTGCTGACTGCTTGATTTGATGAACACAGACGGTAAACTAATGAAGCCATTATAGAGTTAATGTGTTGGTCACACATGGATGATGAGCAACCCCAATGTCCACAGCGTTCCCTTTATAATGATTTGGATTTCTTGTGCTTTTCCAGGCATGAAATGAAAAATGCCTGACAAACAGACGTGTTCTGACCCACGCAGATAATATGGATCACACTATGAAATGCAAAACCTGGATTTTATCCCGATAGATGGTGCAAGTATAGTAAATACACTATGAATATAAATAGTACAACATAACATATGTGTATATTCACTATATGAACACTGAAAATCCTATATGGTGAATGATCACAAATAAATAAAAAATAATTTTAGTTTTTTTAAAAAGGATATAACTTTATTGATACATAGGAATAAAAATACCTTGAGAACGCCACTTGGCGAAACGTACGTAAGAGTCCCGGGGTCACTTTTCTTGTGTTCTCCCCTATTATATGGTATGTCTGCTTTGATATATACTGAGGATCTTTTATACTTACCATTTTGTCCATTTGTATTCCTTATGATCCAGTGTTCATATGTATATATAGACCGATAAATCATATTCAGGAAACATAACATTGTTATCTATATCATACCCATCTTTCATACCTTTGGAGTCCTGAGATTTTTCTTTTTCTGTTTTATTTCTATAGCATATTTGCCCATTTTTGATTTTTTTATGCCTATTGAGAGTCTTTTATACTAAATTGCCAATTTGCCATGTATCTGTATTTTCTAATGATCCTGTTACTATATTTATACACAGATTCTTAAATGTAACTCCAGGAAAATAATTTTGTCATTTATAATTATATTATACCCATTCTTTATATGTTTTTCTTTGAATTTTCATTGTTTTCATTGTGCATGGAATGGCCCCCCTTCCCTTTTCCTCCATTTTTTAAATGTTTTTATTCCTATGTATCAATAATTATTATTATTATTCACCCCATTGGTAGGATTTTCATACAAGAATAGTATCATAGATTCATAGTCACTCTTTGTCAATGTAATACTTCTATATGCCAGCATTCTGTGCATGAATATAATGTAGTTAAAAACAATGTACAGGACAAATTAATAATTTTTAAAATAGTGTCCGATACAATCTAGTGCCTGAGCTGTTCTTGGGGAATGAGATGCTTATGCATAGTTATGTATATATAAGTACAGAGTTGCTTGAAAGTTTGTGAGCCCTTCCGAATTTTTTATATTTCTGGATAAATTTGAGGTATAATTACATTAGATTTTCACACAAGTCCTAAAAGTGAAGAGAACCAAATCAAACAAATGAGTGTAAAATATTAGACTGTCATTTTTTTTCATTAAAGAAAATGATTTAATACAACATATATGTGAGTGGGAAAATAATTTAAACTGCGTATAATAGGTAGGTAGTTAGTAACTGTTAATTCTTAGGCCCATAGTAAATAAAAATAAATTACTGTAAATAGCCCCTTTATTTTGTTTGATACTGGCTACACTGAGGTGCAAAATCTAAAATATCCCATGATCATCACCCATAAACCTACCAAGAAGGTATTATTTTCCACCAGTTTATGGTCCCAAGAATAGTCACTGATTTATAGCAATGATATTAAAGTAACAGAAGTATAGTCAAGAACACAGACAAGGGTCAACACCAGAGAAATGTTCGCGAGGCTCAGGTTAGAGGATGAGAAGGGGATATAGATAGAAAAAGAAGCAAAAGTTACAGCCGGAATAGCAGGTAATAAATGAACAATGCAAGGAGCAAAGTTAAGACAAAATTTAGTGACAAACTCAAGATTAAGGCCAAAGTTAAGATCCTGCAAGGCATTGCCTGTTGACTAAGGTCTATTCCAGAAAGGGCATAGGCCCAATCAGCAGGCTATGCCTTGCAGGATGGCTATCCTTTACATACTTCATAGGCCTAATGTCATCTTTGTGAGCTGGCTGCCATACCAAGACTGGGCCACAGTGAAGTCAGAACAGGAGAGCTGTGGCTTGAAACACTAGGGCCAACGCAGAAGACAGAAGCAGAAGAGAATGGCCAAGTGGGTAAAGTTCAAACCAAAAGATCAGTGGATGTCCTAGAATGTGGTATAAAACCCATTAAGGCTCTGTTCACACGTTGCGTTTATTTTATACAAATTAAAAGCTGCATTTTACAGAACAAAGTAAAAGCTATGGCATTTCCGAAATCTCATGCACACGTTTGTTTTTTTTTCTGACTGAATTGGAAAACTGCAGCGTTTTTAAAATCTACAGTATGTCAATGTGTTCAGTGTTTCTGCAGCATTTTTTTACCCACAGAAAATAATGAGAAACTGCAAAAAATGCTGCAAAAAATGCAACCATTCTGTTGCATTTTTTCAGCATTTTTGCTGCGTATTTGGTGAATAAAGCTAACTTTTTTAAGCATATACGTAGACAAATCACACGTATAATCTGCACCAAAAAAAATCGCATCAAAAAGCACAGCAATAGCAAACCAAAATGCACCCAAAAATGCAGCAAAATCTTCTTTTTGTAAGCCAGAGGCTATGTTCACACGTTGCGTTTTTGCAACGTTTTCTTGATGCATTTTTTTAAGCTGTTTTTCATAGTACCAACAAAAATTATGATATTTCAGAAATCTCATACTCACGCTAGTTTTTCTTTTCATGACCAAATTGGAAAACTGCTGCGTTTTTTTAAATCTGCAGCATGTCAATTTTTTCAGTGTTTTGCAGCAATATTTACAATAGAAAAGGATTTTCAATATGATGGTCCATTGTGTGTTAGTACAAAGCAACTAGGCAATAATATACAATACATCATGCACTGGCCATATCTTGATATATATGGAAACTTGTAACAGCTACTACTACACTGCTGATTACTACACTACTGAATACTACACTACTACACTACTGAGTACTACACTACTACAGTACCATTTGACCTATTCTCCTTTAAAACCAACAAAAATAATATTATGGTGAATTTCAATATGGCTTTTTGATGGCAGGTGATGAATTGCTTCTGTGTTACAGTAGCTGAATCCCCACAGGGATTTCCACTTCCAAGTGCAACCACTTTGTAAAATTGAAGCCTGAGGCAGTAGAAGCTCAAGTAGCAATGTCAGTCAGAACATAGCTGTGTTATTTTATGCTGCAGCTTACAAGATCAGGTAGAGATGTGATATGTCATAGACATGGAGAAAAAAAGAAAATATTGGTGAAGACGGTGAACTTCAAGAGAACTTGTTACATCGATTTTCCCATTTAAACCAACACCAGTCCTTTATTAGTCTCTTACACAACATTTTCACCACATCTTTATAATAGCAAACAGATATTCCATTTTTACAATCGTGTTGCAATCATTTGCTAATTCTGACCCAACATCACTGTCCTACATCTAGCACCCCTTGGCAGCGCTACAGCCAAGATGTGGTATAAACTTAGACAAAAACACAAAAGTGCCTAAATATCTATTAAGATCATCATCCTGCATGAGCCACCTTAATCAATTTGGTGCATAAAGGACACGAATCCTTATTTGTATTTTGTTTGTTTTTTTAAGCTACTTTTCTTTTTTCTTCTAGTAGTATTCTTTGACACATGTTTAGCTAAAATGTCACAAAATGAAGCAAAAAAACCCAGAAATTGTTGACGACAGTAAAATCCTTCTGGTGGGAGAGAAGGGGGACTGGAATTTTCCATCCGAAAACATCTGGAAATCCGAAACTCAATGAAAAACATAAAAAAAACAAACGGGTGAACACATGGTAATAGACTTAAAACGCAAATGAAAAGCATGCAAAAGCAGGCAAAAACCACTAAAAACTAGAAAAAAAAGGCATAACTGCAATATTGAATTGAGACCATAGTCTGATTCTTAATGTGCCCATACATATATTTCTCCATATATCTAAGGCCAGCTTAACCTAACTGCAAAGCTTTTCTCAAATCAAATCAAATATTAGGGCTCAAGCAAATGTCTATGGATCTCAGTCCGATCACGAACTGGCCGCATGTCTCTCTACCCAAGCATTAGAGCCTCATAGAAATACATGAAGCTGACACGCTCCGGTCGGGAGCCCCGCAGCCAGTCTCAGCACTGCAGTTCATGATTGGACTGAAATCCACGGGCGTCTGTTAACACTCCTTCCCCTCTATTGCTATTCAATTATTGGCTTACTGTATTGGTGACCCTTCAGTCTATACATGTACATGTATATTTGTGGTCAACAGTAGTTGTCGATGTAAATAATTCCTATGCAGACTCCTGGATGAAGCTCATAATAGCTCTAATGAGAGTGGAAGTTCTCCAGAGCGAGCCCCTTCATTTAAAACATACTTTAGGGGCGAGTAAAGCTCCTAAATCTTGCATTAACTAAGTTTAATTTTTACTGCATTGAGTTAAGATTAGTAATGAGCGAGCACTGAAATGTTTGGGTACTCGATGTTCGAGTCAAGCAAATGGGAATGCTCGAGTGCTCAGTCCGCATAACGAGCCCAATGTAAGTCTATTGGAAACTCGAGCATTTTTCCGGTGGCTCCCCCCGGCGGTCTGTAGAGGGCCTAAAAATTGCCCAAATCGAAGGGAACAGTGCTCAAATGACATGGGAACAGCATGGGGAAGACCCGTGGAACAATTTATGACTCCCAGGTCAATGCTGTCAACAATGTTGTCAGAGGTATTGCGCCACTTTTACGGACTCACAATAAAACATACAAAAATGAAACCAAAATGGATTTTCCTGAGAAATATGTTAAAGAACATCCTTTCCAGGGTAATGACTTGTACATAAGGCAAAATAAATATACAAAAACAAAAATGCTCCTCCACACCTTAGACTATGCTCACATGTAGCATTTTTGATGCGTTTTTGCACTTTTGCATTGCTTTCAACCAAGACAAATGGCTTCACCAGGAAATGGCATTCTAACATTTTACAACCTTATCTGGCCATGTGGTGTGTGACACATCATCAGACACATCCTGTTTCATTTATGGCGGAGCGACTCTGAAAGTCACAAAGCCTATTTTTATAGGGCCATCAGGCGGCCCTTACTATTCTTTAAGGGCCAGAAGTTGGCCCTCGCTATTGTTAGAGAGCCATCAGCCGGCTATGCTTTGTTGTTCCTATTATTAACGAGTGGGTCTCCTATACTGTTGTTGTGTATGCAGTGACGGCAAAGGCTGCCAAAAATTTGGATGCAACCCAATACCCCTTTGAAGAGACATAGAGGAGGGTCTCAGTAAAAAAATGTTCCCATTATAAAGGAGAGGGTCTCCTATAGTGGTTCTGCCCATCCTGTGACTGCAAGGGCTGTCAAAATTTGGGAAAAACCCCACTAACAATTTAAAGACACATACAGCTGGGCCACAGTAATGAGTACGAAATGTTCCCAATAGAAAGGAGAGGGTCTACTATTCAGTTATAGCGTATGCAGTGAGTGCAACGGCTGCCAAAATTTAGGAAAAAACCTACTAACAATTTAAAGACATATAGAGCTGGGCCACAGTAATGACTTGTTCCCATTAGAAAGGAAAGGGCCTGCTATTCAGTTACAGGGTATGCAATGAGTCCAATGGCTGTCAAAATTTAGGAAACACCCTACTAACAATTTAAAGACGCATAGAGCTGGGCTACAGTAATGACATGTTCCCATTAGAAAGGAGAGGGTCTGCTATTCTGTTATAGGATACAAACACATGGGCCATGCACACGGTGAACAAGTCTGTAGGACAGTGTTCACACCACCAAAAGAAACACACAAGGACACAGTAAAACAAACGTATAAACATGCTCTGTTGTAAAAAAGTAACAGTAAACAGCAAGTGCTAGTAAAAAGGTGATAAAAAACAGGGTATTTAGTTTACACATTTCTTGCAAAAAATGTATACTAAGCCGCTTTACCAACATCAAGGTAACCCACATCAGAGCAGTCCCTAACTGATGTATTTAAAAACTGATCATGTGTATAGTACCTATATGAGCCATGCACATAAAATGCCGTCCTCTGTGAATAGCTTGACCGACACACTGCACCAGAGTGGAAATGGAAGAAATGTCTGATTTTGGAACAGTCTTATAGGTGATATGTCTGACAGAGAACCACGATTTTAAATAGCAGGCCTGTAATTTACTAATACAATTCTTCACAGACACCTAGTGTGAATAGCTTGACCGACACACTGCAACGAAATGAAAATGGAAGAAATGGCTGATTTTGGAATACTCTTATAGGTGTTATGTCTGAGAGAGAACCATGGTTTTAAATAGCAGGCCTGTAATTTACTAATACTATTCTACACAGAGACCTACTGTGAATAGCTTGGCAGACACACTGCAACGAAATGAAAATGGAAGAAATGGCTGATTTTGGAACACTCTTATAGGTGTTATGTCTGACAGAGAACCACAATTTTAACCCCTTCATGACCGGAGCATTTTCCGTTTTTGAATTTTCGTTTTTTGCTCCCTTTGTTCCCAGAGCCATAGCGTTTTTATTTTTTGGGCAATATGGCCACTTGAGGGCTTATTTTTTGCGGGACGAGTTGTACTATTAAACGACATTACTAGTTTTACCATATCGTGTACTGGAAATGGGAAAAAATTCCAATTGCGGTGAAATTGCAAAAAAAATGCAATACCACAGATGTTTGTTTTTTTTTTACCACGTTCACTGAATGTTAAAACTGACCTCCCATTCTTATTCTCCAGGTCATTACGAGTTCGTAGATACCAAACATGTATAGGTTCTTTTTTATTTAAGTGGTGAAAAAAAAAACAAAGTTTGCTAAAAAAAAAAAAAATGGCGCCATTTTCCGAGACCCGTAGCTAGTGTTGAGCCCAATGTTAGTCAATGGGAGACCCGAGCATTTTTGCAGCGGCACCCCTGGCAGTCTGTAGAAAGCCTAAAAAGTGCCCAAAACGATAGTGACAGTGTTCAAATGACATGGGGACAGCATGGGGATCTCCCCAGGAAGCATTTCTGACCCCCAGGTCACTGCTGTCAACAACGTGGTCAGAGGTATTAAACCACTTTTACGAGTTCACAATAAAACGATCAAAAACGAAACTGAAACGGTTTTCCTGTGAAATATGTTAAGGAACTTCCTTTCCAGGGTAAAGACTCGTGTATAAGGTAAAATAAATAACCAAAAACAAAAATACTCCTCCATACCTTGGGCTATGTTCACAAGTAGCATTTTTTATGTGTTTTTGCACTTTTGTATTGCTTTCAACCGTGACAAATGCATTCACCGGGAAATGTCATTTTAACATTTTACAATCTTATCTGGCCATGTCCTGTGTGACACATGCATACAGTGCTGAAAAGACATGGGAACAGCATGGGGAAGACCCCTGGAAGCATCTCTGACACCCAGGTCACTGCCTAAAAGTGTGCCCATCAGAAGTGATCCTTGCCACATCAGAAGATGCAGACTTGCAACTATCCCCGTGCAAGTCCTTGTCCCAGGGCAGTGTTCAATCGTACCTCCCCCATTCCTTGCAATGCAAGCACAAGTATGCAGCCTGCCACCCACCCATCCCCAGGCTGCAATACCATACTGCTAGCTTGCTTGCACTTGAAATTGGGCCTTTTAGGCATGTGGAGCCATACGCCGGCCACCATGTCATGGCTGCATCGGCGGCCTGGTATCCATACTCAGTACCCAGCCGCCCGGCGACAGGGTGTCCACGCTCGGTCCCCAGCTGCCAGGGCGCGGCCGGGTGTCCATACTCGGTCCCCAGCCACCCTGCGGCCGGGTGCCCACACACGGTCCCCAGCCTGGTGGCGGCCGGGTGTCCATAAACGGTCCCCAGCCGCCCCTATTTCTCCTGTGAACTTCCCCCACACTTTTCTTAGCCTGGCCTGCTTTAGGACAGCATTGGACGAGCCCACCAGAGAACTAGACTCCGCCGGTGGGCCCTGGCTTCTCCATCAGGGGAGTTGAGAGTGCCAAGGTGAGGAGCATGCTAATGATAGAAGTTAGCATCTGCTTTGTTTTCTTGGAATGCAAGCATAAGTGTGCAACCTGCCACGCACTCAACCCCAGGCTGCAATACCATACTGCTAGCTTGCTTGCACTTGAAATTGGGCCTTTTAGGCATGTGGAGGCAGACGCCGGCCACAATGTCATGGCTGCGTCGGCGGCCTGGTGTCCATACTCAGTCCCCAGCCGCCCCGCGGCCGGGTGCCCACACACGGTCCCCAGCCGCCTGGGGGTGGCCGGGTGTCCATAAACGGTCCCCAGCTGCCCCTATTTGAAGGACAGCCTAACCACAAACACGTGGACAAGTGAATGTGGCCAGGGATGGTCCATATGACTGACGCCTTCACACTGGGTTAATATTGTGGAAGCCGGGACACAGTTGGACACCGGGATGCAACACGTCCTCCAGACATAGAGGATTGCGGGTCCTGGGTGTAACGGGTCTGGGAGGCGGAACCTCTGAGCTACTATACAAGGGGGCGGTCCTTGTAAGGGAGCGGGTGGCGACCAGGGTAGACGGGCAGGCAGTCACAGCAGGTGACTGGGACAGTCTCTGAATGAACGGACAGGAGGTCACGGCAAGTGACCGGGGCAGTCTCTGGATGAACGGGCAGGAGGTCACGGCAAGTGACCGGGGCAGTCTCTGGATGAACGGGCAGGAGGTCACGGCAAGTGATCGGGGCAGTCTCTGGATGAACGGGCAGGAGGTCACAGCAAGTGACCGGGGCAGTCTCTGGGTAAAGGATTGGTATGACCTGTGGCGGCAGATGATAGACGTGAGCTCCCAGGTGAGCAGGCGAGGGTCTCTGGATAAACGGGTGGTCACAGCATGTGACGGCGGAGCCTCCAGGAAGACCAACAGACAGGTAGCAGATGAGCGCTCCCAGGTGAGCGGGCAGGAGTCTCTGGACAGGCGGGTGGTCACAGCACGTGACGGCAGAGCCTCCTGGTAGGCTAGCAGACAGGCAGCAGATGAGCGCTCCCAGGTGAGCGGGCAAGCTGGTCCTTAGACAGACTGACAGGAGTTGGAAGGCAGACCGTCGGACCTCAGGCAAGCAGGCGGGTAGAAGATGTGCGCTCCCAGGTGAGCGGGCAAGCTGGTCCTTAGACAGACTGACAGAAGTTGGAGGGCAGACCGTCGGACCTCAGGCTAGCAGGCAGGTAGCAGGATATCAGGCAGGAATTAGACAGCAGACTGGCAGGAATCTGGCAGGTATCTGGCAGGTAACTGGCAACGGGACCTGAGGGCTGAAGCAGAGTAGTGAACAGTGCTACAACATTGCTCGGGCACCTCCATTTTGGAGGAGGTGCCTTTTATATGGGAGGTCCTCCGGCAATTGGCCGGGGACTCCTTAGGACGGCACGCGCGGTCCCTTTAAGAGAGGGGGAGCGCGTGCGCGCCCTAAGCACACTGCCGGGGAAGGAGCGCGTGTCGGAAGCAGCGGGGAGAGAAGCGCTGGAGGACGCCGCGCCAGGAGCGGGGAGGTGAGAGGGACGGCGTCTCTGCCTAGAACGGGGCAGAGACGCCGATGCTACAGTACCCCCCCCTTTAGGCCCCCTCTTTTTTTGGCCAGAAAGAAATTTCTCAAGGAGAAGCGGGGCGTTGATGTTCTCCCTGGATTCCCAAGTTCTCTCCTCAGGACCAAACCCCTTCCAATCTACCAGAAAAAAGGTTTTTCCTCTTACCCTCTTGGAGGCCAGAATACTCTCTACCTCAAAGATGTCATCAGCGGAAACCGAAGCAGGAGGGGCACCTGGATTTTTGGAAAAAAAGTTAAAGACAACGGGTTTGAGGAGAGATACGTGGAAGGAGTTGGGGATCCGTAGGGTGGCCGGGAGTTTTAATTTGTAGGCCACAGGGTTAATTTGCCTGAGGACTTCGAAGGGGCCGATGAATCGAGGACCCAACTTGTAGGAGGGTACTTTGAGCCGCACATGTTTGGATGAGAGCCAAACCTTGTCTCCCGGACGGAATTGGGGCGGATCCAGACGTCTCTTATCAGCATATCTCTTCATCCGCTCAGAGGAGAGAAGAAGAGCGGACCTGGTGCTCTCCCAAATGGTAGAAAATTCGCTGACAAGAGACTCCGCAGCAGGGTTGTCCACAGAAACGGAGACAGGAAGTGGAATCCGGGGATGTTGGCCACCGACTATAAAGAACGGGGATTTGGAAGAGGACTCGCTCTCATGGTTGTTATAAGAGAACTCGGCCCATGGTAAGAGATCCACCCAGTCCGAGTGGTGAGCATCAACGAAGTGCCGGAGGTAGCTGGACAAGATCTGATTGATCCGCTCCACTTGACCATTGGACTGAGGGTGGTAAGCGGAGGAGAAATCCAGGGTAATGTCCAGCAGCTTACATGTGGCTCTCCAGAAGCGAGAGGTGAACTGAACCCCACGATCCGACACGATGTGGAGGGGCAGACCATGGAGACGGAAGATGTGGCGGATAAAGTCTTTAGCCAGCTCGGGTGCAGACGGAAGACCAGGCAGGGGAATGAAGTGGGCCATCTTAGAAAAACGGTCAGCGACAACCCAAATGACAGTACAACCGGCAGAAACTGGAAGGTCGGTGATAAAGTCCATAGCGATGTGTTGCCAAGGAGCAGCAGGTACGGGAAGGGGCAGGAGATGGCCGGCAGGTAGATGTCGGGGAACTTTGTTACGGGCACAGGATGAACAGGCCGCGACGAAGTCTACCACGTCCTTACGCAGGGTAGGCCACCAGTAATGCCGGGTAATAAGTTGGAAGGTCTTCTTTTGGCCAGCATGACCAGCTAGTTTAGAAGAATGTCCCCAGCGAAGAACCCTCTCCCGATCTGGCACAGCTACGAACGTCTTACCGGGTGGAAGACGAGTCAGATCCAAGGGGGCCACATTCATCACCTTGGAGGAGTCGATGATGTGCGTAGGTTCCTCCTCTTGATCGGAGGACAGGAAGGACCGGGACAAGGCATCAGCTTTGATGTTCTTGTCCGCCGGACGGAAATGAAGAATGAAGTCGAAGCGGGCAAAAAACAACGACCACCGGGCCTGGCGAGGATTGAGTCTCTGGGCATTTTGGAGATATGCCAGGTTTTTGTGATCCGTGTAGATAATTACCGGGTAGAGAGCCCCTTCAAGCAGATAGCGCCACTCTCCCAGTGCCAATTTGATGGCTAGCAATTCCCGGTCTCCAATGGAGTAGTTGCGCTCCGACGAGGAGAAGATTTTGGAGAAGAAGCCGCACGTTACCATTCTCCCGGTAGAAGACTTCTGGGTGAGCACCGCTCCGGCTCCGGAGGAGGAGGCATCAACCTCCAGGTAGAATTGTTTATTACAGTCCGGACGGTACAGGACGGGAGCAGAGGCGAAGGCTTTCTTTAGGGAAAGGAAGGCCTCCTCGGCTTCAGGCGACCATGTCCTGGGGTTAGCCCCCTTACGGGTAAGTGCAGATGTGGGAGCAGTCCGAGGCGAGAAGTGTGGGATGAAAAGACGATAATAATTAGCGAAGCCCAGGAATCGCTGTATCGCCTTCAAACCTTCAGGACGAGGCCATTTTAGAACGGAAGAGAGCTTCTCGGGATCCATTTGCAGACCTGTTTGGGAGATGACATAGCCCAAGAACGGAAGGGAGGTCTGATCGAAGAGGCACTTCTCGTATTTGGCGTAAAGGTGGTTCTGCCGAAGCCTAAGCAGGACCTGACGAACATCCCTCCGGTGTGTGGGGAGATCCGGAGAGAAGACCAAGATATCGTCCAGGTATACCACTACGCAGGAGTACAGGAGGTCACGGAAGATGTCGTTGACTAGTTCCTGAAAGACCGCGGGAGCATTACAGAGACCGAAGGGCATCACAAGGTACTCGTAGTGACCGTCCCGGGTATTGAATGCCGTCTTCCACTCGTCTCCTTGATGGATACGGACCAGATTATACGCTCCTAGTAGATCCAGCTTGGAGAAGATCCTGGCGCCCTAGAGACGGTCAAACAATTCGGAGATGAGTGGCAGGGGATATTTGTTTTTTACCGTGATGAGATTGAGTCCTCTGTAGTCAATACAGGGACGTAGTGAGCCGTCTTTCTTTTTGACAAAGAAGAATCCGTCTCCAGCCGGGGAGGTAGATTTTCGGATAAATCCCCTAGCCAGATTCTCTTCAATGTACTCAGACATGGCTCGGGTCTCGGCTGCAGACAACGGGTAGATACGCCCACGGGGAGGAGTGGTGCCAGGTACCAGGTCGATCGGGCAATCGTATGGCCTATGGGGTGGCAACGTCTCAGCTTCCTTCTTACCGAAGACGTCCGCATAGGGCCAGTAGGGAGCCGGGAGACCAGGTAAGTTAGCTGGAGTAGGCTGAGGGCGAAGTGGACGGACCGGGACCAGGCAGGTCCTATGGCAGTCAGGACCCCATCGGAGTACTTCACCGGACCGCCAGTTCAATACGGGTTCATGTGTCTGGAGCCAAGGTAGACCTAGCAACAGGGAGTGAGAAAGTCCGGACAGCACATGGAATGAGATCTCCTCAGAGTGCAGCATTCCCACCTGCAGGGTTATGGGTTCGGTGACGAGCAGGATGGTCTCCAAGAGAAGTCTTCCATCCACGGAGGCGACTGACAATGGTTCAGCCAAGGACTTGGTGGGAATATGGTATCTCTCTACCAGAGACTGGGAGATGAGGTTTCCAGCAGCTCCAGAATCCAGATGGGCGAGTTCAAAGAGACGGTTCTCTCCCCAAGCAATAGAGACCGGTAAGGTCAGAGACGGAGAGGGCTTACTGTTGTCTAGGACGACCTCTCCGAGTGGTCCTAGAAACTGGCGTTTCCCGGTTTTTCCGGGCAGGAACGGATGAAGTGCTTCATACTGCCACAATAGAAACAGCTTCCCTCGGCTCGGCGAGATTCTTGGCGAGAACCGACCATCTTGGTCTGGTCGACCTGCATAGGCTCAGGAGAGTGTAGCTGAGGAGAGACGGAGGGAGTGACGGGTTTCTGGAAAGTAGGAGATAGACGTGGAACCCTCCTCTCACGGGTGACCTCTTTGGCACGCTCCTGGAACCGCAGGTCAATCCAGGTGGCAAGAGTTATAAGGTCATCGAGAGTGGTAGGAATGTCCCGACCGGCAAGTTCATCTTTAATACGGCCGGACAGACCCTCCCAGAAGATGGAAACCAGAGCGTCATTATCCCAGGCCAGCTCCGAGGCAAGGGTACGGAACCGTATGGCATATTGGCCCACGGTGAGACTTCCCTGACGGAGGCGTAGCAGAGATGATGCGGATGAGGTCTTCCGTCCGGGTTCGTCGAAGACTTTCCGGAAAGCCGTGAGAAAGGCAGGCAAGTCGGACACCAGGGGGTCTCCTCTCTCCCATAGAGGATTTAGCCAGGCCAGGGCCTCCCCGGTGAGATGGGACATGATCAAGGCAATTTTGGCCCGGTCGGAGTTAAACTGGTGAGACAGGAGTTCAAAGTGCAGGGTGCACTGATTTATGAAGCCCCGAGCCTGGGCGGAGTCGCCTCCGAAACGAGGAGGTGCAGAAAGCCGGGGTCCGGGGTAGGATACCATGTTATTAGTGGGCAGTGGAGCTGCCGGATTGCGAGTCATGGCACTGGCGGTGGTTGCAGGCAGAGCAGTCAGAGTGTCCAGGCGAGAATTGACATTCCGCAGGTGACCCAGGATGGACTCCTGTTGGGACCTCTGACGGGACAGTTCATGACACAGGTCCGAGAGCGAGGGAGCTTGGGTGCCACCGGGTTCCATGGCCCGAGCAAACTGTAACGGGTCTGGGAGGCGGAACCTCTGAGCTACTATACAAGGGGGCGGTCCTTGTAAGGGAGCGGGTGGCGACCAGGGTAGACGGGCAGGCAGTCACAGCAGGTGACTGGGACAGTCTCTGAATGAACGGACAGGAGGTCACGGCAAGTGACCGGGGCAGTCTCTGGATGAACGGGCAGGAGGTCACGGCAAGTGACCGGGGCAGTCTCTGGATGAACGGGCAGGAGGTCACGGCAAGTGACCGGGGCAGTCTCTGGATGAACGGGCAGGAGGTCACGGCAAGTGACCGGGGCAGTCTCTGGGTAAAGGATTGGTACGACCTGTGGCGGCAGATGATAGACGTGGGCTCCCAGGTGAGCAGGCGAGAGTCTCTGGATAAACGGGTGGTCACAGCATGTGACGGCGGAGCCTCCAGGAAGACCAACAGACAGGTAGCAGATGAGCGCTCCCAGGTGAGCGGGCAGGAGTCTCTGGACAGGCGGGTGGTCACAGCACGTGACGGCTGAGCCTCCTGGTAGGCTAGCAGACAGGCAGCAGATGAGCGCTCCCAGGTGAGCGGGCAAGCTGGTCCTTAGACAGACTGACAGGAGTTGGAAGGCAGACCGTCGGACCTCAGGCAAGCAGGCAGGTAGAAGATGTGCGCTCCCAGGTGAGCGGGCAAGCTGGTCCTTAGACAGACTGACAGAAGTTGGAGGGCAGACCGTCGGACCTCAGGCTAGCAGGCAGGTAGCAGGATATCAGGCAGGAATTAGACAGCAGACTGGCAGGAATCTGGCAGGTATCTGGCAGGTAACTGGCAACGGGACCTGAGGGCTGAAGCAGAGTAGTGAACAGTGCTACAACATTGCTCGGGCACCTCCATTTTGGAGGAGGTGCCTTTTATATGGGAGGTCCTCCGGCAATTGGCCGGGGACTCCTTAGGACGGCGCGCGCGGTCCCTTTAAGAGAGGGGGAGCGCGTGCGCGCCCTAAGCACACTGCCGGGGAAGGAGCGCGTGTCGGAAGCAGCGGGGAGAGAAGCGCTGGAGGACGCCGCGCCAGGAGCGGGGAGGTGAGAGGGACGGCGTCTCTGCCTAGAACGGGGCAGAGACGCCGATGCTACACTGGGTCAATCAGGCTTCAACACAAAGTTCAGAAGGTAGACAGCAGCAGTGGTTGGCCTCCTACACAACGAGTAAATTATTCATGATCATGAGGCCATCCATCTCCTTAGCTTTCTGTTCCTTGGAATGCAAGCGCATGTATGTAGTAGTGGCTAGGCCTGAGGTGGTCAGCGTTTTGGCGCATATCCTACCTCCTCCTCCGAGTGCTGGATGTTTTCCTGCTACTATCCCAGTTCTATAACTCCCGTTAAAACAAAGCTTCAGGTGATGAATGATGGATGAGGTGGTGGCAAAGGAGAAAGAGCAGGAGGAACAGGGACCATTCACATCAATATCAGGCCGGTCAACCACACATGTCTTGTAGGATATGTTTCTGTACCAAAAGGAGCGGTTCGGCTACACAGTTATAGGGCATACAGTGAGTGCAATGCCTATCAAACATTTCGAGGAGCTCCAAAGCCCCTTGGAAGTGACATGGAGGTCAGAGGGCCTTAACGAAACCGTTTTCTCCATTTATAGCAACTGGGTCTCCTGTACACTGTTGGCCTAAGCAGTGAATGGAAAGCTTTCCAAAAATTATGAGGAACTGCAATGCCCCTTGAAACAGATGTGGATTACAGCGTACTAAAAACCTTCTACCCATTATTGGGAAGTGGGTCTCCCTTAGTGTTCACCTATGCATTGAAAAGCAAAAGCTGACTAAAATTAGGAGGAAATGCAATGCCCGTTGGAAGAGTCGTAGAGGTTAGAGTTAATTAAAAACAACATTTCAATGCCCCTTGGAAGAATGGTGGAGGTCGCAGTAGCTTAACAAGACAGTTTTAATGCACCTTGGAAGAATGGTGGAGGTCGCAGTGGAATAAAAAGACAATATCAATGTCCCTTGGAAAAGTGGTGGAGATCGCAGTAGCTTAACAAGACGGTTTTAATGCCCCTTGGAAGAGACGTGGAGGTCGCAGTAGCTTAACAAGATGGTTTTAATGCCCCTTGGAAAAGTGGAGGAGGTCTCAGTAGCTTAACAAGACGGTTTTAATGCCCCTTGGAAGAGACGTGGATGTCACAGTAGCTTAACAAGACGGTTTTAATGCCCCTTGGAAGAATGGTGGAGGTCGCAGTGGAATAAAAAGACAATATCAATGCCCCCTGGAAAAGTGGAGGAGGTCGTAGTAGCTTAACAAGATGGTTTTAATGCCCCTTGGAAGAGACGTGGAGGTCGCAGTAGCTTAACAAGATGGTTTTAATGCCCCTTGGAAGAATGGTGGAGGTCGCAGTGGAATAAAAAGACAATATCAATGCCTCTTGGAAGAGTGGTGGAGGTCGCAGTAGCTTAACAAGATGGTTTTAATGCCCCTTGGAAGAATGGTAGAGGTCTCAGTAGCTTAACAAGACGATTTTAATGCCCCCTGGAAGAGAAGTGGAGGTCTCAGTAGCTTAACAAAACGGTTTTAATGCCCTTTGGAAGAATGTTGGAGGTAGCAGTGGAATAAAAAGACAATTTCAATGCCCCTTGGAAAAATAGTGGAGGTCGCAGTAGCTTAACAAGACGGTTTTAATGCCCCTTGGAAGACTGGTGGAGGTTTCAGAGAAATAAAAAGACAATTTCAATGTCCCTTGGAAAAGTGGTGGAGCTCGCAGTAGCTTAACAAGACGGTTTTAATGCCCCTTGGAAGAGATGTGGAGGTCGCAGTAGCTTAACAAAACGGTTTTAATGCCCCTTGGAAGAATGGTGGAGGTCGCAGTGGAATAAAAAGACAATATCAATGCCCCTTGGAAGAGTGGTGGCGGTCGCAGTAGCTTGACAAGACTGTTTTAATGCCCCTTGGAAGAATGGTGGAGGTCGCAGCAGCTTAGCAAAACGGTTTTAATGCCCCTTGGAAGAGAAGTCGAGGTCGCAGTAGCTTAGCAAGACGGTTTTAATGCACCTTGGAAGAATGGTGGAGGTCGCAGAGGAATAAAAAGACAATTTCAGTGCCCCTTGGAAAAGTGGTGGAGGTTGCAGTATCTTAACAAGACGGTTTTAATGCCCCTTGGAAGAGATGTGGAGGTCGCAGTAGCTTAACAAAACGGTTTTAATGCCCCTTGGAAGAATGGTGGAGGTCGCAATGGAATGAAAAGGCAATATCAATGCCCCTTGGAAGAGTGGTCGCAGTAGCTTGACAAGACTTTTTTAATGCCCCTTGGAAGAATGGTGGAGGTCGCAGTAGCTTAGCAAGACTGTTTTAATGCCCCTTGGAAGAGAAGTGGAGGTCGCAGTAGCTTGACAAGACAGATTTAATGCCTCTTGGAAGAATGGTGGAGGTCGCAGTAGCTTAACAAGACGGTTTTAATGCCCCTTGGAAGAATGGTGGAGGTCGCAGTGGAATAAAAAGACAGTATCAATGTCCCTTGGAAAAGTGGTCGAGGTCGTAGTAGCTTAACAAGACAGTTTTAATGCCCCTTAGAAGAGACGTGGAGGTCGCAGTAGCTTAACAAGATGGTTTTAATGCACCTTGGAAAAGTGGTGGAGGTCTCAGTAGCTTAACAAGATGGTTTAAATGCCCCTTGGAAGAGACGTGGATGTCGCAGTAGCTTAACAAGATGGTTTTAATGCCCCTTGGACGAATGATGGCGGTTACAGTGGAATAAAAAGACAATATCAATGCCCCTTGAAAGAGTGGTGGAGGTCACAGTAGCTTAACAAGACAGTTTCAATGCCCCTTGGAAGAATGGTGGAGGACGCAGTAGCTTAACAAGATGGTTTAAATGCCCCCTGGAAGAGTAATGGAGGTCTCAGTAGCTTAACAAAACGGATTTAATGCCCCTTGGAAGAATGGTGGAGGTTGCAGTGGAATAAAAAGACAATATCAATACCCCTTGGAAAAGTAGTGGAGGTCGCAGTAGCTTAACAAGACGGTTTAATGCCCTTTGGAAGAATGGTGGAGGTCGCAGTGGTATAAAAAGACAGTATCAATGCCCCTTGGAAAAGTGGTGTAGGTCACAGTAGCTTAACAAGATGGTTTTAATGCCCCTTGGAAGAATGGTGGAGGTAGCAGTGGAATAAAAAGACAATTTCAATGCCCCCTGGAAAAGTGGTGGAGGTCGCAGTAGCTTAACAAGACGGTTTTAATGCCCCTTGGAAGAGATGTGGAGGTCGCAGTAGCTTAAGATGGTTTTAATGCCCCTTGGAAGAGACGTGGAGGTCGCAGTAGCTTAACAAGATGGTTTTAATGCCCCTTGGAAGAATGGTGGAGGTCGCAGTGGAATAAAAAGACAATATCAATGCCCCTTGGAAAAGTGGTGGAAGTCGCAGTAGCTTAACAAGACGGTTTTAATGCCCCTTGGAAGAATGGTGGAGGTCGCAGTGGAATAAAAAGACAATGTCAATGCCCCTTGGAAAAGTGGTGGAGGTTGGAGTATCTTAACAAGGCGGTTTTAATGCCCCTTGGAAAAGTGGTGGAGGTCGCAGTAGCTTAGCAAGACGGTTTTAATGCCCCTTGCAAAAGTGGTGGAGGTCGCAGTAGCTTAACAAGATGGTTTTAATGCCCCTTGGAAAAGTGGTGGAAGTCGCAGTAGCTTAACAAGATGGTTTTAATGCCCCTTGGAAAAGTGGTGGAGGTCGCAGTAGCTTAACAAGACGGTTTTAATGCCCCTTGGAAGAGATGTGGAGGTCGCAGTAGCTTAACAAGACGGTTTTAATGCCCCTTGGAAGAATGGTGGAGGTCGCAGTGGAATA
Organism: Phyllobates terribilis; assembly: GCF_046119375.1. Taxonomy (NCBI): domain Eukaryota; kingdom Metazoa; phylum Chordata; class Amphibia; order Anura; family Dendrobatidae; genus Phyllobates; species Phyllobates terribilis. The sequence continues at coordinate 217,446,335 of NW_027362765.1, read as the reverse complement.
AAAAGACTATATCAATGCCCCTTGGAAAATTGGTGGAAGTTGCAGTAGCTTAACAAGAAGGTTTTAATGCCCCATGGAAAAGTGGTGGAGGTCGCAGTTGCTTAACAAGGTTTTAATGCCCCTTGGAAAAGTGGGGTAGGTCGCAGTAGCTTAACAAGATGGTTTTAATGCCGATTAGAAGAGACGTGGAGGTCACAGTAGCTTAACAAGACAGTTTTAATGCCCCTTGGAAGAGTGCTGGAGGTCGCAGTAGCTTAACAAGACGGTTTGAATGCCTCTTGGAAGAATAGTGGAGGTCACAGTAGCATAACAAGATGGTTTTAATGCCCCTTGGAAAAGTGGTGGAGGTCACAGTTGCTTAACAAGACGGTTTTAATGCCCCTTGGAAGAATGGTGGAGGTCGCAGTAGCTTAACAAGACGGTTTTAATGCCCCCTGGAAGAGAAGTGGAGGTCTCAGTAGCATAACAAAACGGTTTTAATGCCCCTTGGAAGAATGGTGGAGGTCGCAGTGGAATAAAAAGACAATATCTATACCCCTTGGAAAAGTAGTGGAGGTCGCAGTAGCTTAACGAGACGGTTTTAATGCCCTTTGGAAGAATGGTGGAGGTCGCAGTGGAATAAAAAGACAGTATCAATCCCCCTTGGAAAAGTGGTGGAGGTCGCAGTAGCTTAACAAGACGGTTTTAATGCCCCTTGGAAGAGATGTGGAGGTCGCAGTAGCTTAACAAGACGGTTTTAATGCCCCTTGGAAGAGAAGTGGAAGTCGCATTAGCTTAACAAGACGGTTTTAATGCCCCTTGGAAGAATGGTGGAGGTCGCAGTGGAATAAAAAGACAATATCAATGCCCATTGGAAAAGTGGTGGAAGTCGCAGTAGCTTAACAATACGGTTTTAATGCCCCTTGGAAGAATGGTGGAGGTCGCAGTGGAATAAAAAGACAATGTCAATGCCCCTTGGAAAAGTGGTGGAGGTTGGAGTAGCTTAACAAGACGGTTTTAATGCCCCTTGGAAGAATGGTGGAGGTCGCAGTAGCTTAACAAGATGGTTTTAATGCCCCCTGGAAGAGAAGTGGAGGTCTCAGTAGCTTAACAAAACGGTTTTAATGCCCCTTGGAAGAATGGTGGAGGTCGCAGTGGAATAAAAAGACAATATCAATACCCCTTGGAAAAGTAGTGGAGGTCGCAGTAGCTTAACAAGACGGTTTTAATGCCCTTTGGAAGAATGGTGGAGGTCGCAGTGGAATAAAAAGACAGTATCAATGCCCCTTGGAAAAGTGGTGTAGGTGGCAGTAGCTTAACAAGACGGTTTTAATGCCCCTTGGAAAAATGGTGGAGGTCGCAATGGAATAAAAAGACAATTTCAATGCCCCTTGGAAAAGTGGTGAAGGTCGCAGTAGTTTAAGAAGACGGTTTTAATGCCCCTTGGAAGAGATGTGGAGGTCGCAGTAGCTTAACAAGACGGTTTTAATGCCCCTTGGAAGAGAAGTGGAAGTCGCATTAGCTTGACAAGACGGTTTTAATGCCCCTTGGAAGAATGGTGGAGGTCGCAGTGGAATAAAAAGACAATGTCAATGCCCCTTGGAAAAGTGGTAAAGGTTGGAGTATCTTAACAAGGCGGTTTTAATGCCCCTTGGAAAAGTGGTGGCGGTCACAGTTGCTTAACAAGACGGTTTTAATGCCCCTTGGAAGAATGGTGGAGGTCGCAGTAGCTTAACAAGACGGTTTTAATGCCCCTTGGAAGAGATGTGGAGGTCGCAGTTGCTTAACAAGACGGTTTTAATGCCCCTTGGAAGAGAAGTGGAAGTCGCATTAGCTTAACAAGACGGTTTTAATGCCCCTTGGAAGAATGATGGAGGTCGCAGTGGAATAAAAAGACAATGTCAATGCCCCTTGGAAAAGTGGTGGAGGTTGGAGTATCTTAACAAGGCGGTTTTAATGCCCCTTGGAAAAGTGGTGGAGGTCGCAGTAGCTTAGCAAGACGGTTTTAATGCCCCTTGGAAAAGTGGTGGAGGTCGCAGTAGCTTAACAAGATGGTTTTAATGACCCTTGGAAGAATGGTGGAGGTCGCAGTAGCTGAACAAGACGGTTTTAATGCCCCTTGGAAGAGACGTGGAGGTCGCAATAGCTTAACAAGACGGTTGTAATGCCCCTTGGAAGAATGGTGGAGGTCGTAGTGAAATAAAAAGACAATATCAATGCCCCTTGGAAAAGTGGTGGAGGTTGCAGTAGCTTAACAAGGCGCTTTTAATGCCCCTTGGAAAAGTGGTGGAAGTCGCAGTAGCTTAACAAGATGGTTTTAATGCCCCTTGGAAAAGTGGTGGAGGTCGCAGTAGCTTAACAAGACTGTTTTAATGCCCCTTGGAAGAGATGTGGAGGTCGCAGTAGCTTAACAAGACGGTTTTCATGCACCTTGGAAGAATGGTGGAGGTCGCAGTGCAATAAAAAGACTATATCAATGCCCCTTGGAAAAGTGGTGGAAGTTGCAATAGCTTAACAAGAAGGTTTTAATGCCCCATGGAAAAGTGGTGGAGGTCGCAGTTGCTTAACAAGATGGTTTTAATGCCCCTTGGAAAAGTGGTGTAGGTCGCAGTAGCTTAACAAGACAGTTTTAATGCCCCTTGGAAGAGTGCTGGAGGTCGCAGTAGCTTAGCAAGACGGTTTCAATGCCTCTTGGAAGAATAGTGGAGGTCACAGTAGCATAACAAGACGGTTTTAATGCCCCTTGGAAAAGTGGTGGAGGTCACAGTTGCTTAACAAGATGATTTTAATGACCCTTGGATTAGTGGTGGAGGTCGCAGTAGCTTAACAAGACGGTTTTAATGCCGATTGGAAGAGACGTGCAGGTCGCAGTAGCTTAACAAGACGGTTTTAATGCCCCCTGGAAAAGTGGTGGAGGTCGCGGTAGCTTAACAAGACAGTTTTAATGCTTCTTGGAAGAATGGTGGAAGTCGCAGTAGCTTAACAAGACACTTTTAATGCCCCTTGGAAGAGACGTGGAGGTCACAGTAGCTTAACAATACTGTTTTATGGCTACTTGGAAGAATGGTGGAGGTCGCAGTTGCTTAACAATACGGTTTTAATGCCCCTTGGAAGAATGGTGGAGGTCGCAGTGGAATAAAAACACAATATCAATGCCCCTTGGAAGAGTGGTGGCGGTCGCAGTAGCTTGACAAGACTGTTTTAATGCCCCTTGGAAGAATGGTGGAGGTCGCAGCAGCTTAGCAAAACGGTTTTAATGCCCCTTGGAAGAGAAGTGGAGGTTGCAGTAGCTTAGCAAGACGGTTTTAATGCCTCTTGGAAGAATGGTGGAGGTCGCAGTAGCTTAACAAGACGGTTTTAATGCCCCTTGGAAGAATGGTGGAGGTCGCAGTGGAATAAAAAGACAATACTAATGTCCCTTGGAAAAGTGGTGGAGGTCGCAGTAGCTTAACAAGACAGTTTTAATGCCCCTTGGAAGAATGGTGGAGGTCGCAGAGGAATAAAAATACAATTTCAATGCCCCTTGGAAAAGTGGTGGAGGTCGCAGTAGCTTAACAAGACGGTTTTAATGCCCCTTGGAAGAGATGTGGAGGTCGCAGTAGCTTAACAAAACGGTTTGAATGCACCTTGGAAGAATGGTGGAGGTCGCAGTGCAATAAAAAGACAATATAAATGCCCCTTGGAAGAGTGGTGGCGCTCGCAATAGCTTGACAAGACTGTTTTAATGCCCCTTTAATGGTGGAGGTCGCAGTAGCTTAGCAAGACGGTTTAGTGCCCCTTGGAAGAGAAGTGGAGGTCGCAGTAGCTTAACAAGACGGTTTTAATGCCTCTTGGAAGAATGGTGGAGGTCACAGTAGCTTAACAAGACGGTTTTAATGCCCCTTGGAAGAATGGTGGAGGTCGCAGTGGAATAAAAAGACAATATCAATGTCTCTTAGAAAAGTGGTGGAGGTCGCAGTAGCTTAACAAGACAGTTTTAATGCCCCTTGGAAGAGACGTGGAGGTCGCAGTAGCTTAACAAGATGGTTTTAATGCACCTTGGAAAAGTGGTGGAGGTCTCAGTAGCTTAACAAGATGGTTTTAATGCCCCTTGGAAGAGACGTGGATGTCGCAGTAGCTTCACAAGACGGTTTTAATACCCCTTGGAAGAATGGTGGCGGTTACATTTGAATAAAAAGACAATATCAATGCCCCTTGGAAAAGTGGTCGAGGTCGTAGTAGCTTAACAAGACGGTTTTAATGCCCCTTGGAAGAGACGTGGAGGTCGCAGTAGCTTAACAAGACGGTTTAATGCCCCTTGGAAGAATGGTGTAGGTCGCAGTGGAATAAAAAGACAATATCAATGCCCCTTGAAAGACTGGTGGAGGTCACAGTAGCTTAACAAGACGGTTTTAATGCCCCCTGGAAGAGAAGTGGAGGTCTCAGTAGCTTAACAAAACGGTTTTAATGCCCCTTGGAAGAATGGTGGAGGTCGCAGTGGAATAAAAAGACAATATCAATACCCCTTGGAAAAGTAGTGGCGTTCGCAGTAGCTTAACAAGACGGTTTTAATGCCCTTTGGAAGAATGGTGGAGGTCGCAGAGTTATAAAAAGACAGTATCAATGCCCCTTGGAAAAGTGGTGGAGGTCGCAGTACCTTAACAAGACGGTTTTAATGCCCCTTGGAAGAGATGTGGAGGTTGCAGTAGCTTAACAAGACGGTTTTAATGCCCATTGGAAGAGAAGTGGAGGTCGCATTAGATTAACAAGACGGTTTTAATGCCCCTTGGAAGAATGGTGGAGGTCGCAGTGGAATAAAAAGACAATATCAATGCCCCTTGGAAAAGTGGTGGAAGTCGCAGTAGCTTAACAAGACGGTTTTAATGCTCCTTGGAAGAATGGTGGAGGTCGCAGTAGAATAAATAGACAATATTAATGCCCCTTGGAAAAGTGGTGGAGGTTGCAGTATCTTAACAAGGCGGTTTTCATGCCCCTTGGAAAAGTGGTTGAGGTCGCAGTAGCTTAGCAAGACGGTTTTAATGCCCCTTGGAAAAGTGGTGGAGGTCGCAGTAGCTTAACAAGACGGTTTTAATGCCCCTTGGTAGAGACGTGGAGGTCGCAGTAGCTTAACAAGATGGTTTTAATGCCCCTTGGAAGAATGGTGGAGGTCGCAGAGGAATAAAAATACAATTTCAATGCCCCTTGGAAAAGTGGTGGAGGTCGCAGTAGCTTAACAAGACGGTTTTAATGCCCCTTGGAAGAATGGTGGAGGTCGCAGAGGAATAAAAATACAATTTCAATGCCCCTTGGAAAAGTGGTGGAGGTCGCAGTAGCTTAACAAGACGGTTTTAATGCCCCTTGGAAGAGATGTGGAGGTCGCAGTAGCTTAACAAAACGGTTTTAATGCCCCTTGGAAGAATGGTGGAGGTCGCAGTGGAATAAAAAGACAATATCAATGCCCCTTGGAAGAGTGGTGGCGGTCGCAGTAGCTTGACAAGACTGTTTTAATGCCCCTTGGAAGAATGGTGGAGGTCGCAGTAGCTTAGCAAGACGGTTTAATGCCCCTTGGGAGAGAAGTGGAGGTCGCAGTAGCTTAACAAGACGGTTTTAATGCCTCTTGGAAGAATGATGGAGGTCACAGTAGCTTAACAAGACGGTTTTAATGCCCCTTGGAAGAATGGTGGAGGTCGCAGTGGAATAAAAAGACAATATCAATGTCCCTTGGAAAAGTGGTGGAGGACGCAGTAGCTTAACAAGACAGTTTTAATGCCCCTTGGAAGAGACGTGGAGGTCGCAGTAGCTTAACAAGATGGTTTTAATGCACCTTGGAAAAGTGGTGGAGGTCTCAGTAGCTTAACAAGATGGTTTTAATGCCCCTTGGAAGAGACGTGGATGTCGCAGTAGCTTCACAAGACGGTTTTAATGCCCCTTGGAAGAATGGTGGCGGTTACATTTGAATAAAAATACAATATCAATGCCCCTTGGAAAAGTGGTCGAGGTCGTAGTAGCTTAACAAGACGGTTTTAATGCCCCTTGGAAGAGACGTGGAGGTTGCAGTAGCTTAACAAGACGGTTTAATGCCCCTTGGAAGAATGGTGGAGGTCGCAGTGGAATAAAAAGACAATATCAATGCCACTTGAAAGACTGGTGGAGGTCACAGTAGCTTAACAAGACGGTTTTAATGTCCCTTGGAAGAATGGTGGAGGTCGCAGGAGCTTAACAAGACGGTTTTAATGCCCCCTGAAAGAGAAGTGGAGGTCTCAGTAGCTTAACAAAACGGTTTTAATGCCCCTTGGAAGAATGGTGGAGGTCGCAGTGGAATAAAAAGACAATGTCAATACCCCTTGGAAAAGTAGTGGAGGTCGCAGTAGCTTAACAAGACGGTTTTAATGCCCTTTGGAAGAATGGTGGAGGTCGCAGTGGAATAAAAAGACAGTATCAATGCCCCTTGGAAAAGTGGTGGAGGTCGCAGTAGCTTAACAAGACGGTTTTAATGCCCCTTGGAAGAGATGTGGAGGTCGCAGTAGCTTAACAAGACGGTTTTAATGCCCCTTGGAAGAGAAGTGGTGGACGCATTAGCTTAACAAGACGGTTTTAATGCCCCTTGGAAGAATGGTGGAGGTCGCAGTGGAATAAAAAGACAATATCAATGCCCCTTGGAAAAGTGGTGGAAGTCGCAATAGCTTAACAAGACGGTTTTAATGCTCCTTGGAAGAATGGTGGAGGTCGCAGTGGAATAAATAGACAATATCAATGCCCCTTGGAAAAGTGGTGGAGGTTGCAGTATCTTAACAAGGCGGTTTTCATGCCCCTTGGAAAAGTGGTGGAGGTCGCAGTAGCTTAGCAAGACGGTTTTAATGCCCCTTGGAAAAGTGGTGGAGATCGCAGTAGCTTAACAAGACGGTTTTAATGCCCCTTGGTAGAGACGTGGAGGTTGCAGTAGCTTAACAAGATGGTTTTAATGCCCCTTGGAAGAATGGTGGAGGTCGCAGTAGCTTTACAAGACGGTTTTAATGCCCCTTGGAAGAGAAGTGGAGGTCGCAGTAGCTTAACAAGACGGTTTTAATGCCCCTTGGAAGAATAGTGGAGGTCGCAGTGGAATAAAAAGACAATATCAATGCCCCTTGGAAAAGTGGTGGAAGTCGCAGTAGCTTAACAAGACGGTTTTAATGCCCCTTGGAAGAATGGTGGAGGTCGCAGTGGAATAAAAAGACAATATCAATGCCCCTTGGAAAAGTGGTGGAGGTTGCAGTAGCTTAACAAGGCGGTTTTAATGCCCCTTGGAAAAGTGGTGGAGGTCGCAGTAGCTTAGCAAGAAGGTTTTAATGCCCCATGGAAAAGTGGTGGAGGTCGCAGTTGCTTAACAAGATGGTTTTAATTCCCCTTGGAAAAGTGGTGTAGGTCGCAGTAGCTTAACAAGATGGTTTTAATGCCGATTGGAAGAGACGTGGATGTCACAGTAGCTTAACAAGACCGTTTTAATGCCCCTTGGAAGAGTGCTGGAAGTCGCAGTAGCTTAACAAGACGGTTTTAATGCCTCTTAGAAGAATGGTGGAGGTCACAGTAGCATAACAAGACGGTTTTAATACCCCTTGGAAAAGTGGTGGAGGTCACAGTTGCTTAACAAGACGATTATAATGCCCCTTGGATTAGTGGTGGAGGTCGCAGTAGCTTAACAAGACGGTTTAATGCCCCTTGGAAGAATGGTGGAGGTCGCAGTGGAATAAAAAGACAATATCAATGCCACTTGAAAGACTGGTGGAGGTCACAGTAGCTTAACAAGACGGTTTTAATGCCCCTTGGAAGAATGGTGGAGGTCGCAGGAGCTTAACAAGACGGTTTTAATGCCCCCTGAAAGAGAAGTGGAGGTCTCAGTAGCTTAACAAAACGGTTTTAATGCCCCTTGGAAGAATGGTGGAGGTCGCAGTGGAATAAAAAGACAATATCTATACCCCTTGGAAAAGTAGTGGAGGTCGCAGTAGCTTAACGAGACGGTTTTAATGCCCTTTGGAAGAATGGTGGAGGTCGCAGTGGAATAAAAAGACAGTATCAATCCCCCTTGGAAAAGTGGTGGAGGTCGCAGTAGCTTAACAAGACGGTTTTAATGCCCCTTGGAAGAGATGTGGAGGTCGCAGTAGCTTAACAAGACGGTTTTAATGCCCCTTGGAAGAGAAGTGGAAGTCGCATTAGCTTAACAAGACGGTTTTAATGCCCCTTGGAAGAATGGTGGAGGTCGCAGTGGAATAAAAAGACAATATCAATGCCCCTTGGAAAAGTGGTGGAAGTCGCAGTAGCTTAACAATACGGTTTTAATGCCCCTTGGAAGAATGGTGGAGGTCGCAGTGGAATAAAAAGACAATGTCAATGCCCCTTGGAAAAGTGGTGGAGGTTGGAGTAGCTTAACAAGACGGTTTTAATGCCCCTTGGAAGAGATGTGGAGGTCACAGTAGCATAACAAGACGGTTTTAATGCCCCTTGGAAAAGTGGTGGAGGTCACAGTTGCTTAACAAGACGGTTTTAATGCCCCTTGGAAGAATGGTGGAGGTTGCAGTAGCTTAACAAGATGGTTTTAATGCCCCCTGGAAGAGAAGTGGAGGTCTCAGTAGCTTAACAAAACGGTTTTAATGCCCCTTGGAAGAATGGTGGAGGTCGCAGTGGAATAAAAAGACAATATCAATACCCCTTGGAAAAGTAGTGGAGGTCGCAGTAGCTTAACAAGACGGTTTTAATGCCCTTTGGAAGAATGGTGGAGGTCGCAGTGGAATAAAAAGACAGTATCAATGCCCCTTGGAAAAGTGGTGTAGGTGGCAGTAGCTTAACAAGACGGTTTTAATGCCCCTTGGAAGAATGGTGGAGGTCGCAATGGAATAAAAAGACAATTTCAATGCCCCTTGGAAAAGTGGTGAAGGTCGCAGTAGTTTAACAAGACGGTTTTAATGCCCCTTGGAAGAGATGTGGAGGTCGCAGTAGCTTAACAAGACGGTTTTAATGCCCCTTGGAAGAGAAGTGGAAGTCGCATTAGCTTGACAAGACGGTTTTAATGCCCCTTGGAAGAATGGTGGAGGTCGCAGTGGAATAAAAAGACAATGTCAATGCCCCTTGGAAAAGTGGTAAAGGTTGGAGTATCTTAACAAGGCGGTTTTAATGCCCCTTGGAAAAGTGGTGGCGGTCACAGTTGCTTAACAAGACGGTTTTAATGCCCCTTGGAAGAATGGTGTAGGTCGCAGTAGCTTAACAAGACGGTTTTAATGCCCCTTGGAAGAGATGTGGAGGTCGCAGTTGCTTAACAAGACGGTTTTAATGCCCCTTGGAAGAGAAGTGGAAGTCGCATTAGCTTAACAAGACGGTTTTAATGCCCCTTGGAAGAATGATGGAGGTCGCAGTGGAATAAAAAGACAATGTCAATGCCCCTTGGAAAAGTGGTGGAGGTTGGAGTATCTTAACAAGGCGGTTTTAATGCCCCTTGGAAAAGTGGTGGAGGTCGCAGTAGCTTAGCAAGACGGTTTTAATGCCCCTTGGAAAAGTGGTGGAGGTCGCAGTAGCTTAACAAGATGATTTTAATGACCCTTGGAAGAATGGTGGAGGTCGCAGTAGCTGAACAAGACGGTTTTAATGCCCCTTGGAAGAGACGTGGAGGTCGCAATAGCTTAACAAGATGGTTGTAATGCCCCTTGGAAGAATGGTGGAGGTCGTAGTGAAATAAAAAGACAATATCAATGCCCCTTGGAAAAGTGGTGGAGGTTGCAGTAGCTTAACAAGGCGCTTTTAATGCCCCTTGGAAAAGTGGTGGAAGTCGCAGTAGCTTAACAAGATGGTTTTAATGCCCCTTGGAAAAGTGGTGGAGGTCGCAGTAGCTTAACAAGACTGTTTTAATGCCCCTTGGAAGAGATGTGGAGGTCGCAGTAGCTTAACAAGACGGTTTTCATGCCCCTTGGAAGAATGGTGGAGGTCGCAGTGCAATAAAAAGACTATATCAATGCCCCTTGGAAAAGTGGTGGAAGTTGCAGTAGCTTAACAAGAAGGTTTTAATGCCCCATGGAAAAGTGGTGGAGGTCGCAGTTGCTTAACAAGATGGTTTTAATGCCCCTTGGAAAAGTGGTGTAGGTCGCAGTAGCTTAACAAGACGGTTTTAATGCCCCTTGGAAGAGTGCTGGAGGTCGCAGTAGCTTAGCAAGACGGTTTTAATGCCTCTTGGAAGAATAGTGGAGGTCACAGTAGCATAACAAGACGGTTTTAATGCCCCTTGGAAAAGTGGTGGAGGTCACAGTTGCTTAACAAGATGATTTTAATGACCCTTGGATTAGTGGTGGAGGTCGCAGTAGCTTAACAAGACGGTTTTAATGCCGATTGGAAGAGACGTGCAGGTCGCAGTAGCTTAACAAGACGGTTTTAATGCCCCCTGGAAAAGTGGTGGAGGTCGCGGTAGCTTAACAAGACAGTTTTAATGCTTCTTGGAAGAATGGTGGAAGTCGCAGTAGCTTAACAAGACACTTTTAATGCCCCTTGGAAGAGACGTGGAGGTCACATTAGCTTAGCAATACTGTTTTATGGCCACTTGGAAGAATGGTGGAGGTCGCAGTTGCTTAACAATACGGTTTTAATGCCCATTGGAAGAATGGTGGAGGTCGCAGTGGAATAAAAACACAATATCAATGCCCCTTGGAAGAGTGGTGGCGGTCGCAGTAGCTTGACAAGACTGTTTTAATGCCCCTTGGAAGAATGGTGGAGGTCGCAGCAGCTTAGCAAAACGGTTTTAATGCCCCTTGGAAGAGAAGTGGAGGTCGCAGTAGCTTAGCAAGACGGTTTTAATGCCTCTTGGAAGAATGGTGGAGGTCGCAGTAGCTTAACAAGACGGTTTTAATGCCCCTTGGAAGAATGGTGGAGGTCGCAGTGGAATAAAAAGACAATACTAATGTCCCTTGGAAAAGTGGTGGAGGTCGCAGTAGCTTAACAAGACAGTTTTAATGCCCCTTGGAAGAATGGTGGAGGTCGCAGAGGAATAAAAATACAATTTCAATGCCCCTTGGAAAAGTGGTGGAGGTCGCAGTAGCTTAACAAGACGGTTTTAATGCCCCTTGGAAGAGATGTGGAGGTCGCAGTAGCTTAACAAAACGGTTTGAATGCACCTTGGAAGAATGGTGGAGGTCGCAGTGGAATAAAAAGACAATATCAATGCCCCTTGGAAGAGTGGTGGCGCTCGCAATAGCTTGACAAGACTGTTTTAATGCCCCTTTAATGGTGGAGGTCGCAGTAGCTTAGCAAGACGGTTTAGTGCCCCTTGGAAGAGAAGTGGAGGTCGCAGTAGCTTAACAAGACGGTTTTAATGCCTCTTGGAAGAATGGTGGAGGTCACAGTAGCTTAACAAGACGGTTTTAATGCCCCTTGGAAGAATGGTGGAGGTCGCAGTGGAATAAAAAGACAATATCAATGTCTCTTAGAAAAGTGGTGGAGGTCGCAGTAGCTTAACAAGACAGTTTTAATGCCCCTTGGAAGAGACGTGGAGGTCGCAGTAGCTTAACAAGATGGTTTTAATGCACCTTGGAAAAGTGGTGGAGGTCTCAGTAGCTTAACAAGATGGTTTTAATTCCCCTTGGAAGAGACGTGGATGTCGCAGTAGCTTCACAAGACGGTTTTAATGCCCCTTGGAAGAATGGTGGCGGTTACATTTGAATAAAAAGACAATATCAATGCCCCTTGGAAAAGTGGTCGAGGTCGTAGTACCTTAACAAGACGGTTTTAATGCCCCTTGGAAGAGACGTGGAGGTCGCAGTAGCTTAACAAGACGGTTTAATGCCCCTTGGAAGAATGGTGTAGGTCGCAGTGGAATAAAAAGACAATATCAATGTCCCTTGAAAGACTGGTGGAGGTCACAGTAGCTTAACAAGACGGTTTTAATGCCCCCTGGAAGAGAAGTGGAGGTCTCAGTAGCTTAACAAAACGGTTTTAATGCCCCTTGGAAGAATGGTGGAGGTCGCAGTGGAATAAAAAGACAATATCAATACCCCTTGGAAAAGTAGTGGCGTTCGCAGTAGCTTAACAAGACGGTTTTAATGCCCTTTGGAAGAATGGTGGAGGTCGCAGAGTTATAAAAAGACAGTATCAATGCCCCTTGGAAAAGTGGTGGAGGTCGCAGTACCTTAACAAGACGGTTTTAATGCTCCTTGGAAGAGATGTGGAGGTCGCAGTAGCTTAACAAGACGGTTTTAATGCCCATTGGAAGAGAATTGGAGGTCGCATTAGATTAACAAGACGGTTTTAATGCCCCTTGGAAGAATGGTGGAGGTCGCAGTGGAATAAAAAGACAATATCAATGCCCCTTGGAAAAGTGGTGGAAGTCGCAGTAGCTTAACAAGACGGTTTTAATGCTCCTTGGAAGAATGGTGGAGGTCGCAGTGGAATAAATAGACAATATTAATGCCCCTTGGAAAAGTGGTGGAGGTTGCAGTATCTTAACAAGGCAGTTTTCATGCCCCTTGGAAAAGTGGTTGAGGTGGCAGTAGCTTAGCAAGACGGTTTTAATGCCCCTTGGAAAAGTGGTGGAGGTCGCAGTAGCTTAACAAGACGGTTTTAATGCCCCTTGGTAGAGACGTGGAGGTCGCAGTAGCTTAACAAGATGGTTTTAATGCCCCTTGGAAGAATGGTGGAGGTCGCAGAGGAATAAAAATACAATTTCAATGCCCCTTGGAAAAGTGGTGGAGGTCGCAGTAGCTTAGCAAGATGGTTTTAATGCCCCTTGGAAGAATGGTGGAGGTCGCAGAGGAATAAAAATACAATTTCAATGCCCCTTGGAAAAGTGGTGGAGGTCGCAGTAGCTTAACAAGACGGTTTTAATGCCCCTTGGAAGAGATGTGGAGGTCGCAGTAGCTTAAGAAAACGGTTTTAATGCCCCTTGGAAGAATGGTGGAGGTCGCAGTGGAATAAAAAGACAATATCAATGCCCCTTGGAAGAGTGGTGGCGGTCGCAGTAGCTTGACAAGACTGTTTTAATGCCCCTTGGAAGAATGGTGGAGGTCGCAGTAGCTTAGCAAGACGGTTTAATGCCCCTTGGAAGAGAAGTGGAGGTCGCAGTAGCTTAACAAGACGGTTTTAATGCCTCTTGGAAGAATGATGGAGGTCACAGTAGCTTAACAAGACGGTTTTAATGCCCCTTGGAAGAATGGTGGAGGTCGCAGTGGAATAAAAAGACAATATCAATGTCCCTTGGAAAAGTGGTGGAGGACGCAGTAGCTTAACAAGACAGTTTTAATGCCCCTTGGAAGAGACGTGGAGGTCGCAGTAGCTTAACAAGATGGTTTTAATGCACCTTGGAAAAGTGGTGGAGGTCTCAGTAGCTTAACAAGATGGTTTTAATGCCCCTTGGAAGAGACGTGGATGTCGCAGTAGCTTCACAACACGGTTTTAATGCCCCTTGGAAGAATGGTGGCGGTTACATTTGAATAAAAATACAATATCAATGCCCCTTGGAAAAGTGGTCGAGGTCGTAGTAGCTTAACAAGACGGTTTTAATGCCCCTTGGAAGAGACGTGGAGGTTGCAGTAGCTTAACAAGACGGTTTAATGCCCCTTGGAAGAATGGTGGAGGTCGCAGTGGAATAAAAAGACAATATCAATGCCACTTGAAAGACTGGTGGAGGTCACAGTAGCTTAACAAGACGGTTTTAATGCCCCTTGGAAGAATGGTGGAGGTCGCAGGAGCTTAACAAGACGGTTTTAATTCCCCCTGAAAGAGAAGTGGAGGTCTCAGTAGCTTAACAAAACGGTTTTAATGCCCCTTGGAAGAATGGTGGAGGTCGCAGTGGAATAAAAAGACAATATCAATACCCCTTGGAAAAGTAGTGGAGGTCGCAGTAGCTTAACAAGACGGTTTTAATGCCCTTTGGAAGAATGGTGGAGGTCGCAGTGGAATAAAAAGACAGTATCAATGCCCCTTGGAAAAGTGGTGGAGGTCGCAGTAGCTTAACAAGACGGTTTTAATGCCCCTTGGAAGAGATGTGGAGGTCGCAGTAGCTTAACAAGACAGTTTTAATGCCCCTTGGAAGAGAAGTGGTGGACGCATTAGCTTAACAAGACGGTTTTAATGCCCCTTGGAAGAATGGTGGAGGTCGCAGTGGAATAAAAAGACAATATCAATGCCCCTTGGAAAAGTGGTGGAAGTCGCAATAGCTTAACAAGACGGTTTTAATGCTCCTTGGAAGAATGGTGGAGGTCGCAGTGGAATAAATAGACAATATCAATGCCCCTTGGAAAAGTGGTGGAGGTTGCAGTATCTTAACAAGGCGGTTTTCATGCCCCTTGGAAAAGTGGTGGAGGTCGCAGTAGCTTAGCAAGACGGTTTTAATGCCCCTTGGAAAAGTGGTGGAGATCGCAGTAGCTTAACAAGACGGTTTTAATGCCCCTTGGTAGAGACGTGGAGGTTGCAGTAGCTTAACAAGATGGTTTTAATGCCCCTTGGAAGAATGGTGGAGGTCGCAGTAGCTTAACAAGACGGTTTTAATGCCCCTTGGAAGAGAAGTGGAGGTCGCAGTAGCTTAACAAGACGGTTTTAATGCCCCTTGGAAGAATAGTGGAGGTCGCAGTGGAATAAAAAGACAATATCAATGCCCCTTGGAAAAGTGGTGGAAGTCGCAGTAGCTTAACAAGACGGTTTTAATGCCCCTTGGAAGAATGGTGGAGGTCGCAGTGGAATAAAAAGACAATATCAATGCCCCTTGGAAAAGTGGTGGAGGTTGCAGTAGCTTAACAAGGCGGTTTTAATGCGCCTTGGAAAAGTGGTGGAGGTCGCAGTAGCTTAGCAAGAAGGTTTTAATGCCCCATGGAAAAGTGGTGGAGGTCGCAGTTGCTTAACAAGATGGTTTTAATTCCCCTTGGAAAAGTGGTGTAGGTCGCAGTAGCTTAACAAGATGGTTTTAATGCCAATTGGAAGAGACGTGGATGTCACAGTAGCTTAACAAGACCGTTTTAATGCCCCTTGGAAGAGTGCTGGAAGTCGCAGTAGCTTAACCAGACGGTTTTAATGCCTCTTAGAAGAATGGTGGAGGTCACAGTAGCATAACAAGACGGTTTTAATGCCCCTTGGAAAAGTGGTGGAGGTCACAGTTGCTTAACAAGACGATTATAATGCCCCTTGGATTAGTGGTGGAGGTCGCAGTAGCTTAACAAGACGGTTTAATGCCCCTTGGAAGAATGGTGGAGGTCGCAGTAGAATAAAAAGACAATATCAATGCCACTTGAAAGACTGGTGGAGGTCACAGTAGCTTAACAAGACGGTTTTAATGCCCCTTGGAAGAATGGTGGAGGTCGCAGGAGCTTAACAAGATGGTTTTAATGCCCCCTGAAAGAGAAGTGGAGGTCTCAGTAGCTTAACAAAACGGTTTTAATGCCCCTTGGAAGAATGGTGGAGGTCGCAGTGGAATAAAAAGACAATATCAATACCCCTTGGAAAAGTAGTGGAGGTCGCAGTAGCTTAACAAGACGGTTTTAATGCCCTTTGGAAGAATGGTGGAGGTCGCAGTGGAATAAAAAGACAGTATCAATGCCCCTTGGAAAAGTGGTGGAGGTCGCAGTAGCTTAACAAGACGGTTTTAATGCCCCTTGGAAGAGATGTGGAGGTCGCAGTAGCTTAACAAGACGGTTTTAATGCCCCTTGGAAGAGAAGTGGTGGACGCATTAGCTTAACAAGACGGTTTTAATGCCCCTTGGAAGAATGGTGGAGGTCGCAGTGGAATAAAAAGACAATATCAATGCCCCTTGGAAAAGTGGTGGAAGTCGCAATAGCTTAACAAGACGGTTTTAATGCTCCTTGGAAGAATGGTGGAGGTCGCAGTGGAATAAATAGACAATATCAATGCCCCTTGGAAAAGTGGTGGAGGTTGCAGTATCTTAACAAGGCGGTTTTCATGCCCCTTGGAAAAGTGGTGGAGGTCGCAGTAGCTTAGCAAGACGGTTTTAATGCCCCTTGGAAAAGTGGTGGAGATCGCAGTAGCTTAACAAGACGGTTTTAATGCCCCTTGGTAGAGACGTGGAGGTTGCAGTAGCTTAACAAGATGGTTTTAATGCCCCTTGGAAGAATGGTGGAGGTCGCAGTAGCTTAACAAGACGGTTTTAATGCCCCTTGGAAGAGAAGTGGAGGTCGCAGGAGCTTAACAAGACGGTTTTAATGCCCCTTGGAAGAATAGTGGAGGTCGCAGTGGAATAAAAAGACAATATCAATGCCCCTTGGAAAAGTGGTGGAAGTCGCAGTAGCTTAACAAGACGGTTTTAATGCCCCTTGGAAGAATGGTGGAGGTCGCAGTGGAATAAAAAGACAATATCAATGCCCCTTGGAAAAGTGGTGGAGGTTGCAGTAGCTTAACAAGGCGGTTTTAATGCGCCTTGGAAAAGTGGTGGAGGTCGCAGTAGCTTAGCAAGAAGGTTTTAATGCCCCATGGAAAAGTGGTGGAGGTCGCAGTTGCTTAACAAGATGGTTTTAATTCCCCTTGGAAAAGTGGTGTAGGTCGCAGTAGCTTAACAAGATGGTTTTAATGCCAATTGGAAGAGACGTGGATGTCACAGTAGCTTAACAAGACCGTTTTAATGCCCCTTGGAAGAGTGCTGGAAGTCGCAGTAGCTTAACAAGACGGTTTTAATGCCTCTTAGAAGAATGGTGGAGGTCACAGTAGCATAACAAGACGGTTTTAATGCCCCTTGGAAAAGTGGTGGAGGTCACAGTTGCTTAACAAGACGATTATAATGCCCCTTGGATTAGTGGTGGAGGTCGCAGTAGCTTAACAAGACGGTTTAATGCCCCTTGGAAGAATGGTGGAGGTCGCAGTAGAATAAAAAGACAATATCAATGCCACTTGAAAGACTGGTGGAGGTCACAGTAGCTTAACAAGACGGTTTTAATGCCCCTTGGAAGAATGGTGGAGGTCGCAGGAGCTTAACAAGACGGTTTTAATGCCCCCTGAAAGAGAAGTGGAGGTCTCAGTAGCTTAACAAAACGGTTTTAATGCCCCTTGGAAGAATGGTGGAGGTCGCAGTGGAATAAAAAGACAATATCAATACCCCTTGGAAAAGTAGTGGAGGTCGCAGTAGCTTAACAAGACGGTTTTAATGCCCTTTGGAAGAATGGTGGAGGTCGCAGTGGAATAAAAAGACAGTATCAATGCCCCTTGGAAAAGTGGTGGAGGTCGCAGTAGCTTAACAAGACGGTTTTAATGCCCCTTGGAAGAGATGTGGAGGTCGCAGTAGCTTAACAAGACGGTTTTAATGCCCCTTGGAAGAGAAGTGGTGGACGCATTAGCTTAACAAGACGGTTTTAATGCCCCTTGGAAGAATGGTGGAGGTCGCAGTGGAATAAAAAGACAATATCAATGCCCCTTGGAAAAGTGGTGGAAGTCGCAATAGCTTAACAAGACGGTTTTAATGCTCCTTGGAAGAATGGTGGAGGTCGCAGTGGAATAAATAGACAATATCAATGCCCCTTGGAAAAGTGGTGGAGGTTGCAGTATCTTAACAAGGCGGTTTTCATGCCCCTTGGAAAAGTGGTGGAGGTCGCAGTAGCTTAGCAAGACGGTTTTAATGCTCCTTGGAAAAGTGGTGGAGATCGCAGTAGCTTAACAAGACGGTTTTAATGCCCCTTGGTAGAGACGTGGAGGTTGCAGTAGCTTAACAAGATGGTTTTAATGCCCCTTGGAAGAATGGTGGAGGTCGCAGTAGCTTAACAAGACGGTTTTAATGCCCCTTGGAAGAGAAGTGGAGGTCACAGTAGCTTAACAAGACGGTTTTAATGCCCCTTGGAAGAATAGTGGAGGTCGCAGTGGAATAAAAAGACAATATCAATGCCCCTTGGAAAAGTGGTGGAAGTCGCAGTAGCTTAACAAGACGGTTTTAATGCCCCTTGGAAGAATGGTGGAGGTCGCAGTGGAATAAAAAGACAATATCAATGCCCCTTGGAAAAGTGGTGGAGGTTGCAGTAGCTTAACAAGGCGGTTTTAATGCCCCTTGGAAAAGTGGTGGAGGTCGCAGTAGCTTAGCAAGAAGGTTTTAATGCCCCATGGAAAAGTGGTGGAGGTCGCAGTTGCTTAACAAGATGGTTTTAATTCCCCTTGGAAAAGTGGTGTAGGTCGCAGTAGCTTAACAAGATGGTTTTAATGCCGATTGGAAGAGACGTGGATGTCACAGTAGCTTAACAAGACCGTTTTAATGCCCCTTGGAAGAGTGCTGGAAGTCGCAGTAGCTTAACAAGACGGTTTTAATGCCTCTTAGAAGAATGGTGGAGGTCACAGTAGCATAACAAGACGGTTTTAATGCCCCTTGGAAAAGTGGTCGAGGTCACAGTTGCTTAACAAGACGATTATAATGCCCCTTGGATTAGTGGTGGAGGTCGCAGTAGCTTAACAAGACGGTTTTAATGCCGATTGGAAGAGACGTGGAGGTCGCAGTAGCTTTTCAAGACTTTTTTAATGCCCTTGTAAAAGTGGTGGAGGTTGCGGTAGCTTAACAAGACGGTTTTAATGCCTCTTGGAAGAATGGTGGAGGTCGCAGTAGCTTAACAAGACGGTTTTAATGGCCCTTGGAAGAGACGTGGAGGTCACAGTAGCTTAACAAGACGGTTTTAATGCCCGTTGGAAGAATGGTGGAGGTCGCAGTAGCTTAACAAGACGGTTTTAATGCCCCTGGGAAGAGACGTGGAGGTCGCAGTAGCTTAACAAGACGATTTTAATGTCTCTTACAAGAGCCATGCAGTGCAGCATATTAAAAACATTGTTCCCATTATTGGTGAGTGTGTCTCCCATAGTCTTTGCCTATGCTTTCCATGCAAAAGCTGCCAAAAATTAGGACGGAGGAACTTGCAATGCTGGCAACACGGACCATGGTCACCCTGGTGGTATAGTGGTGGTGGAGGCTGAGGATAAGGAGAAGAGCAAAAAACAGCCGAAATGAGGAAGCGTATACCCATGTGTGGGTGTGAAACAGTGCATGGGAATACACCTCCCGAAATAACACCGTGGATTTGACTTTATGTTACTCTGCTGTCATTTGGTGGTGATGAGAAGTCTGGCCCAATCCAGCCCTTGTTCATTTTGATAAGGGTCAGCTTGTCAGCATTGTCAGTTGACAGGCGAGTGCGCTTATCAGTTATAATTCCCCCAGCGGCACTAAAAACACGCTCCGATAACATGCTAGCGGCAGGGCAGGCCAGGACCTCCAAGGCGTACAGAGCGAGTTCATTCCAAGTGTCCAGCTTGGATACCCAATAATTAAAAGGCACAGAGGAATCACGGAGGACGCTGGTACGATCGGCAAGGTACTCCCTCACCATCTTTTGAAACTTTCCACTCCTTGTGAGAGTACCCCGCGCCTCAGGGCCTGTAAGCTGGTCGGGTCTCAGAAAACTGTCCTAGAATGTTGACAGTGTTCCCCTGCCTCTGCTGGATTGGAGTTGCGTCTCTCTCACCTGTACGCCTTGGTTGGTCAACGAACTGTGACCTCTGCCGCTAGCGTGTTCAGATGGGAATTTTTTTAACAGTTCTGCAGCAAGGGCCTTCTGGTACTGCCACATTTTTGTAGACCTATCCACCTCAGGAAAAAGAGAGTGAAAGTTCTCCTTGTAGTGGGGGTCTAAAAGTGTCACCAACCAGTAATGACTGTCACCCAACATTTTGATAACACGAGGGTCACGGTTAAGGCAGCGTAACATAAAGTCAGCCATGCCTGCCAGACTGGTAACGGGCAAGACTTCCATGTCCTCACCAAGATGACGACTGACCATGCTCTCCTCCTCCTCCTCCTCCCCCCTGTCCTCAGGCCACCCACGCTGAACTGACTGTATGACAGTTGTACAGGCACTACCGTCTACAGCGCATGATACCAGCTCCTGTTCTTCCTCCTCCTCCTCCTCCCCCTCATTGTCCCCCAATGCACATTAGGATGAGATGAGGCTGGGCTGTGTGTAATCGCCCATTACGGCTTCTTGATCCATCTCATCATACTGTGGCTGCAATGCCTCCTCTTTAATTCTCTACAGAGAGCATTGCAAAAGACAGACAAGTGGGATGCTGACGCTAATGATGGCGTCATCGCCACTCACCATCTTGGAGGACCCCTCAAAGTTTGTCAGGATGGTACATATGTCAGACATCCAGGTCCACTCCTGAGGTCTTATGTGTGGAGTCTGACCTGATAATAGACGGCCTTGTTGTAGCTGGTACTCCACAACTGCTCTCTTCTGCTCACAAATCCTTTGCAACATGTGGAGGGTAGAGTTCCAATGTGTGGGGAAATCACACACCAGTCGGTGTGCCGGAAGCTGTAAACGCTGCTGCAAGATAGCAAGGGCGGGGGAAGCTGTAACCGACTTCCGAAAATGAGCTGACAGGCGGCGTACTTTGACGAGCAGATCTGGCAACTCGGGGTACGATTTATGAAACCGCTGAACCACGAGGTTAAGCTCATGAGCCAGGCATGGTACGTGTGTGATCTCGCCTCCCCTCAGAGCCGCCACCAGGTTACGGCCATTGTCACACACGACCATGCTTGGATGTAGGTTCAGGAGTCTCAGCCACAGATCTGCCTGCTCTTTCACAGCTGTCCACAACTCACAAGCAGTGTGAGGTTTATCTCCTAAGCTTATGAGTTTCAGCACAGCCTGGCTGAGGCAGTACTGCAGTGCTTCCAGCTTGCAACTGATGTGGTGATATCTGAGATGGAGGCTGAACATGAGGAGGAGGAGGATGTTGCGCAGGAGCTGTACACTGTGGGGGCAACTCTGACTGACATAGGGCCCGCAATCCTCGATGTGGGGAGGATGTGTTCCGTCCCAAGGTCCGACTGGGTCCCGGCTTCCACTATGTTTACCCAGTGTGCCGTCAGGGAGATGTACCGTCCCTGGCCACAAGCACTTATCCACGTGTCCGTTGTCAGGTGGACTCTCCCAGTAACTGCGTTGTTGATGGCACGGCAGATGTTTTGGGACACGTGCTTGTGTAGTGCGGGCAAAATAGTGTCGGCTGGGGACCGAGTACCGAGGGACGGCCACCGCCATAAGGTTGCGGAAGGATTCCGTCTCCACCAGCCTAAAAGGCAGCATTTCCAACGCAAGCAGTCGTGAAATGTGCGAATTTAGGACTGTGGCCTGTGGGGCGTTGGCTGCGAATTTGCGCTTTCGTTCAAAGCTCTGGGATATGGACAATTGAACGCTGTGGTGGGACATGAACGTGGACGTTGATGCTGTTTCTTGAGAAACTGCCATAACAAGTGAAGACTGAGAGGAGGAGGCATCTTTGCATGCAGTATGGACAGGGGATTGCCTTGCACACACAACAGGGGGTTCTATTACACGCACAACAGCGGAAGAAGCAGTGGTGACACCCGCTGACACTGGTCGTTGACACTGGGGATCGCCCCACAAAGTCGGGTGCTTTGCTGCCATGTGCCTGATCATGCTGGTGGTGGTCAGGCTGGTAGTTTTGTCACCCCTGCTGATGCTGGCATGGCAGGTGGTACAAATGGCCTTTTTGGGGTTATCAGCAGAGTCTTTTAAAAAATTCCAGACTCTGGAAGACCTACCGGTTGTACTGGCAACGTCCCTCATGTTGGTGTTACGAGGAACTGTTGCCCGCCTTCTGTGTGCGGCCACCACACTGCTTCTTCCTGCCTGTTGGGGTACTCTGCCTCCCTCCCCCTGTGTGCTGCTGGCCTCGCTCTGCATGTCCTCCTGCCACGCTGGGTCAGTTACTAGATCATCCACCATCTCCTCCTCTTGAGTTGCACACCACGATCCTCCTCACTTCGTGGCAATTGTGTCTCGTCATTGTCCACCTCTTGTGACAAATTGCCAGCGTCGCCTTCCTGTGGCCGTGGCTGTTCAAATATTTGGCCATCGCTACTTGTGATCTCCTCTTCCACCACTTCAAGCGGAGCAGGCGAGGGGCACAAATATGGAAATGGACCAGTGAACAGCTCTTCAGAGTGTCCAAGTGTGGGATCAGTTGCTGTCTGACGACACTCAGCATGGTGGGAGGAAGGAGCATCAGAGTGAGGAGGAGTATGCGGTCGAGACTCACGGCTACTAAAACTTGACCGTGTGGAAGACAGACCGGAGGTGGTGGTGCCCAGGTAACTGGAAGTATTATCTGCTATCCAATTAATAACCTATTCACACTGATCAGTTTGCAATACTGGTGTTCTAGTGTGCTCCCCTAGTAATTCGGTCAAGAAGTGGGAGCGAGAAGATGTGGCTGTTGGTTGTGGCACATTTTCACCTTGGCCACGGCCCCGTCCTCTACACGCACCATCACCAGAACGTCCAGTTCCACGTCCCTTGCCACCCGCCTTGCCCATTGTAAATGAAGTAAAATAGCTTACACTCGCACTATCAATGGAAACAGGGTAATAAAAAGGAGATTAAAACCGTGGAAGAGGAAAACCACAGTTCTATTTCTCTGGCCTACACCAGACTCTTTTAAACAGATATATTGGTGTCTGAACAGTGAGGGAGACATTATTACTGTTTTTTTTTACGGAAAAAATGCCAAAAGCAGGATAATACAGAGATTTGACCCGTGGAACTGCAAAACCATAGTTCTACTCTGGCCTACACCAGACTCTTTTAAACAGATATATTTGTGTCTGAACAGTCAGGGAGACACTATTACTGTTATTTTTTACGGAAAAAATGCCAAAAGCAGGATAATACAGAGATTTGACCTGTGGAACTGCAAAACCACACTTCTATTTCCCTGGCCTACACCAGACTCTTTTAAATAGATCTATTTGTGTCTGAACAGTCAGGGAGACACTATTACTGTTTTTTTTTAAGGAAAAAATGCCAAAAGCAGGATAATACAGAGATTTGAACTGTGGAACTGCAAAACCACAGTTCTAGTTATCTGGCCTACACCAGACTCTTTTAAACAGATATATTGGTGTCTGAACAGTCACAGACACACACAATTTTTTTTTTGTGGGGGGGGGAAATACCAAAAGGTTAATAAGACGCGTATTTGTACAGTCTCACTGAGGAAAAAAAATACAGGATTTAGATGAAAAAAAAAAAAGGATTTTTCCTGGCCCCTGAGACCGGGGGATAAGTCTAGCAATTTGACCAACAGGAGCACACAGGACTGTAATGCAGCGTTTGCTGGTATAACCACTGCGTCTCCTATACAGCCTGTCTGCCTGCCTGATATCTGGGATGGATATTAGTCCTGAGAAGGACTGTTTGTTTGATTTGGCAGGCTTTAGAGACCCTACACTACCTATTTTGCACTATATATCTCTCCCTAACTCAGCAGCACTCTCCTTACACTGTCTGATCCGGAGCGACTGTGTCCAAGAAGGCGACGCCTGATTTTAAATACTCGAGGTGATGCTGTGCAGCCATTCAATCACTGTAATGCCCACAAACAACATGGCTGCGGCATTACAGTGACTGGCTGGCAATCCCTGCATGTTCATTGGCTCTGTAAAGAGCACCAAACGTGCAGGGCGGAGACCCGAGCTCCCGTCCGAGTAACCCGGAAATGCTCGGTGCTCGCCGAACATCCCGAGTAGTGAGATGCTCGGGCGAGTACCGAGCAGTGTCGAGCATGCTCGCTCAACACTACCCGTAGCGTCTCCATTTTTCTGGATCTGGGGCCAGGTGAGGGCTTATTTTTTCTGTGCTGGGCTGACGTTTTTATTGATACCATTTTGGGGTAGATATGATGTTTTGATCGCCCGTTATTGTATTTTATTGCAATGTTGCGGCAACCAAAAAAACATAATTTTGCCGTTTGGAATTTTTTTCTCGTTTCGCCGTTTACCGATCGGATTAATTCTTTTTTTATATTGATAGATCGGGCGATTCTGAATGCAGCGGTACCAAATATGTATATGTGGGATTTATTTTTTATCATTTTATTTTGAATGGGGCGAAAGGGGGGTGATTTAAACTTTTATATTTTTTACATTTTTTTAATATTTTTAAAAACATTTTTTTAAAACTTTTTGCATGCTTCTACAGTCTCCATAGGAGACTAGAAGCAGTAATTACCTGATCGACTCTACTACATACAGGCGATGAACAGATCGCCTCTATGTAGCTGAAATGCTCCTGTGCTATGAGCGCCGACCACTAGGAGGCGCTCATAGCAATCTTTTCATGACAATCACTGGGGTCTGCTGCAGACCCCAGGTTGTCATGCCGACCCATTGGTGACCTGCGATGACGTGACGGGGTCACCGATGGGCGGGGTAAGTGACGCGCTTCCGGCGCGGCGATGTTAAATGCCGCTGTCAGGGATTGACAGCGGCATTTAACTAGTTTACAGCCGTGGGTGGATCGCGATTCCACCCGCGGCTGTTGCGGGCACATGTCAGCTGCAATAACCAGCTGACATGTGCCCGGTTCAGTGCGGGCTCACCGATGGAGCCCTCACTGAACCGGGTGTCATGACACAGGACATATTAATACGTCCTATGTCATTAAGGCAGACCTTTAATTTACTAATATTATCCTTCACAGACACCTAGTGTGAATAGCTTGACCAACACACTGCATCGGAATGAAAATGGAAGAAATGGCTGATTTTGGAACATTCTTATAGGTGTTATGTCTGAGAGAGAACCACGGTTTTAAATAGCAAGCCTGTAATTTACTAATACTATTCTACACAGAGACCTAGTGTGAATAGCTTGATCGACACACTGCAACAAAATGAAAATGGAGGAAATGGCAAATTTTAGAACACTCTTAGGCTATGTGCCCACGATGCAGAAATGAAGTAGAAAATTTCCACTTTCTGCATGTCCTTGGCCAGAAAAATGCGCGCGGAATTTGACATGCTTTTTTCGCGTGTTTTTGAAGCGTTTTGCACATGCGGAATTGCCTTGCGTTTTTTAATGCATTGAGAAGGCAATTCCACATGCGTAAACGCACAAATAATGGACATGCTGCGGGTTTTTCCGCACATCAAAAACGCTGCAGAAAAATCCGCAGCCTGGGCATTGAAATTGCGGATTGTCATTGGGGACAATGGGGGACCGATTACCAAGCGTTTAAGCTGCGCAAATTCAGCAGCAAAAAATCTTGAAAAACGCATTGTGGGCATGCAGGCCTTATAGGTGTTATGTCTAACAGAGAACCATGGTTTTAAATAGCAGGCCTGTAGTTTACTATTACTATTCTACACAGAGACCTAGTGTGAATAGCTTGACCGACACACTGCAACAAAATGAAAATGGAAGAAATGGCAGTTTTTGGAACACTCTTATAGGTGTTATATCTGACAGAGAACCACAATTTTAAATAGCAGGCCTGTAATTTACTAATAGTATTCTACACAGAGACCTAGTGTGAATAGCTTGACCGACACACTGCAACAAAATTAAAATGAAAGAAATGGCTGATTTTGGAGCACTCTTATAGGTGATATGTCTGTGAGAGAACCACGGTTTTAAATAGCAGGCCTGTAATTTACTAATACTATTCTACACAGAGACCTAGTGTGAATATCTTGACCGACACAATGCAACAAAATGAAAATGGAAGAAATGGCAGTTTTTGGAACACTCTTATAGGTGTTATGTCTGACAGAGAACCACGGTTTTAAATAGCAGGCCTGTAGTTTACTATTACTATTCTACACAGAGACCTAGTGTGAATAGCTTGAACGACACACTGCAACAAAATTAAAATGGAAGAAATGGCTGATTTTGGAGCACTCTTATAGGTGATATGTCTGACAGAGAATCACAGTTTTAAATAGCAGGCCTGTAATTTACTAATACTATTCTACACAGAGACCTAGTGTGAATAGCTTGACCGACACACTGGAACAAAATGAAAATGGAAGAAATGGCAGTTTTTGGAACACTCTTATAGGTGTTATGTCTGACAGAGAACCACGGTTTTAAATAGCAGGCCTGTAATTTACTAATACTATTCTACACAGAGACCTAGTGTGAATAGCTTGACCGACACACTGCAACAAAATGAAAATGGAAGAAATGGAACACTCTTATAGGTGTTATGTCTGACAGAGAACTACGGTTTTAAATAGCAGGCCTGTAATTTGCTAATGCTATTCTTCACAGACACGTAGTGTGAATAGCTTGACCGACACACTGCAACAGAATGGAAAAGGAGGCCAATATTTTCCATGTTCAGTTTAAATTTCTGTATTTTTATCACTGAAATATGAAACAGATCTTGCTTTATTCTGCAGTGAGAACAAGCAAATGGAGCAGAAAAATTGGGTACTCTGGATTGCTTTTTAAGCAAATAACCAGGATTAAGATAAAAAAAATTGCCCTGGCCCCTGATGTCTGGAGCTCTGTCTACAAATATCTGTAATTATTACAGCAGCAGCAGACAGGATGTTCAATGGACCGTCTTGCGCTACATGAACTGCAGTCTGCCACATACACTGGCTGCCTGACTAACTCCTGCCTAACACTGATTATATGCAGCTGGATTAGTCCTCAGAAGGACTGTTAGTTCAGATGGATATACTGTATATATATATATGTTGTGGAATACCTTTACTAACAGGACGTTCATTGGACCCTCTTGTGCTTTATCATGCACTGCAGTCTGCCACATACACTGCCTGCCTACCTAACTCCTGCTATCACCACTGAATATATGCAGCTGGATTAGTCCTCAGAAGGACTGTTAGTTCATTTGGATATATAGATATATGTTGTGCAATACCTATGCTAACTATAAAGAAGCAAATCTCTCCCTGACGCAGCAGCAGCTCTCCCTACTCTGCCTGGTTCCGGAGTAGACTGTGACAAGCATGGGGGCGCCCGGTCTTATATACACCAGATGACGCTGTGTGGCCAGTCTATCACTGTAATGTCCACAACCAACATGGCTATGACATTACAGTGCATGGCAGGCAATCCCTGCATGTTCATTGGCTCTCTAAAGAGCGCCAAACATGCAGGGAGGCGACCCGAGTTCCCACCCGAGCAACCCGGAAATACTCACCGAGCTTGTCGAGCACCGTGATGCTCGGGCGAGTACTGAGCAGCGGCGAGAACATTCGCTCATCACTAGTTAAGATATTGGCCCGATTCAACAAAGTGATTCCGCCACTAATTTGACATAAATTGCTTTGAAAATTTGTAATATTTCTGTGCAATGCAGAGTTGCATAAAAAATTGGTATTTTTATGCCAGCTTTACCTAGCTCCATCAAAGTGGCGTGATGGGGGTGTAACAGGGGCGTGATGACTCATCTAATTCATGGTGACCAGTGGTGCAACTTATATGAGAAATCTTACTCCAGTCTCTAATTACAGTTATATTTCTGGCAAGGCACATGAAAGTGCACACCATTTTTAAGTTGAGCTAGATTCATTAAGAGGTGTGCAGCTCTTAATGAATCAAGCGCGTGTGACTCAAGACATCCACTTATCAAGACTGGTGTGAATAACACCGGTTTTGATGAATTGGGGCCATTGACTCTCATAAAGTGGCAAAGGATGTACAGAATGTAGATAAATAAGACAAAGTAATATGTGAATCATTTTATGTCCGGCATGTTCATATGAGATGTGTCATGGCAAGTGAAAGCTCCATGTATTAAGACCTTTGAAGTGAATTTCTACAGTGTCTAGTAAGCAAGGACATGAGATATTGATTTTGTGATGCATTTAAACCCTTTTAATGAATGTACTGATGGTACAATCCATTTATAGTATCTCCTCCTGGGATATGTTCCACTGTAGAGGAAGGTAAGATCTGTGCATGTCTTCCACAGTGCATACCTGAAAACAAGAAGAACCCAAATCTTCACGTGAGCTGATAGACTATGGTGGTCTCCAGATCTTTTGCTTCTCTATAATATTGAGTCAAAAAATAGGTCTGTTGATGTTATCATGGCAACCACAAAATATGTATATAGCATTTTTTTCCAAAATCTGTCAACCAGCATTAACAAGACCCTTTTAATATTTCAAGTTATATTTTTAAGTATTATTTAATGTGTCAGAAAACTAGCTTGCAAAACCATAGACATAAGTGGGTTAAACTGTTCAAATGAGATTTTCTTTTTTTTTTCCATAAACTAAAGCTGTCCTAAATCCATATTTTAGGATTTGGTTGAATATAAAATCCTCTTAAAATCAACTTTGATAAGTTGAAACCCAATATACTGTAAAATCACATTTTCATATAAACATAAGTAGATATTGTGATATACTGTTTGTCACTCTGTGTTTCTCGTGCACGAGGAGGATTCCACTCCCTATAAAGCAAAGATAAAGAACTCAGCACTCCACTGTGTGGCTCGGTGGTTAGCACTGTCGCCTTGCAGTGCTGGGGTTCTGGGATCCCACCAAGGACAACATCTGTAAGGAGTTTAAATGTTCTCGCAGTGTTTGCAGGAGGCAGAAAGTGCAGAAAAGAAAAATTTGAAGCATAGTGATGGAAGTGCCCTTACCCTTGCTAACCACCCAGAAATTACACAACAGTCTGTAAAAATTGGTGACTTTTTACCCTGTCAGTAAAATTTTTTTTTTGGCATCTCTGATTTTTTTTGTAAGCTAAAGGAACTTATATGGATTATTTTGACTGTAATTCTCATCAATTTACAGTGAATGCAGCTGATGTCTTCTTATCAGAATTATGGGCTGTAGATATGGACCACTTATAATCTTAATGATTTATTATGGTTTTCCATTGTGTCTGCAAATATTTTTGTCTTTCAGTGATTTTTTCATAAGTTGTCCAGAAAAATAAAAAGTTAAATTGGCAACCTTGAAAGCGCCCTCCATTGCTTAGCATAAGGTGGTGATAAACTCAGTAGATTGCCGAGATCTTTTTCTGTGTGTATATATATATATATATATATATATATATATATATGTATATATATATATATATATATATATATATATATATATATATATATACAGTACAGACCAAAAGTTTGGACACACCTTCTCATTTAAAGATTTTTCTGTATTTTCATGACTATGAAAATTGTACATTCACACTGAAGGCAACAAAACTATGAATTAACACATGTGGAATTATATACTTAACAAAAAAGTGTGAAACAGCTGAAAATATTTCTTATATTCTAGGTTCTTCAAAGTAGCCACCTTTTTCTTTGATGACTGCTTTGCACAGTCTTGGCATTCTCTTGATGATCTTCAAGAGGTAGTCACCGGAAATGGTTTCACTTCACAGTTGTGCCCTGTCAGGTTTAATAAGTGGGATTTCTTGCCTTATAAATGGGGTTGGGACCATCAGTTGTGTTGTGCAGATGTCAGATGGATACACAGCTGATAGTCCTACTGAAGAGACTGTTAGAATTTGTATTATGGCAGCAAAAAGCAGCTAAGTAAAGAAAAGCGAGTGGCCACCCATCATTACTTTTAGAAATAAAGGTCAGTCAGTGCGAAAAATTGGGAAAACTTTGAAAGTGTCCTCAAGTGCAGTTGCAAAAACCATCAAGCGCTACAACGAAACTGGCTCACATGAGGACCGCCCCAGGAAAGGAAGACCAAGAGTCACCTCTGCTTCTGAGGATAAGTTTATCCGAGTCACCAGCCTCAGAAATCGCAGGTTAACAGCAGCTCAGATTAGAGACCAGGTCAATGCCACACAGAGTTCTAGCAGCAGACACATCTCTACAACAACTGTTAAGAGGAGACTTTGTGCAGCAGGCCTTCATGGTAAAATAGCTGCTAGGAAACCACTAAGGACAGGCAACAAGCAGAATAGACTTGTTTGGGCTAAAGAACACAAGGAATGGACGTTAGACCAGTGGAGATCTGTGCTTTGGTCTGATGAGTCCAAATTTGAGATCTTTGGTTCCAAACACCGTGTCTTTGTGCGAGGCAGAAAAGGTGAACGGATGGACTCTACATGCCTGGTTCCCACCGTGAAGCATGGAGGAGGAGGTGTGATGGTGTGGGGGTGCTTTGCTGGTGACACTGTTGGGGATTTATTCAAAATTGAAGGCATACTGAACCAGCATGGCTACCACAGCATCTTGCATCGGCATGCTATTCCATCCGGTTTGCGTTTATTTGGACCATTATTTATTTTTCAACAGGACAATGACCCCAAACACACCTCCAGGCTGTGTAAGGCCTATTTGACCAAGCAGGAGAGTGATGGGGTGCTACGTCAGATGACCTGGCCTCCACAGTCACCAGACCTGAACCCAATCGAGATGGTTTGGGGTTAGCTGGACCGCAGGGTGAAGGCAAAAGGGCCAACAAGTGCTAAGCATCTCTGGGAACTCCTTCAAGATTGTTGGAAGACCATTCAAGCTCATCAAGAGAATGCCAAAAGAGTGCAAAGCAGTCATCAAAGCAAAAGGTGGCTACTTTGAAGAACCTAGAATATAAGACATATTTTCAGTTGTTTCACACTTTTTTGTTAAGTATATAATTCCACATGTGTTAATTCATAGTTTTGATGCCTTCAGTGTGAATATACAATTTTCATAGTCATGAAAATACAGAAAAATCTTTAAATGAGAAGGTGTGTCCAAACTTTTGGTCTGTACTGTATATATGTACCACAACAGCTGCAGCTCTCAATTCGGTCACCCCCCTCACACATACCAAAGCTTGCACAATCAACAGGCAACCCTGGCACACCAGCCTGATTAAAGAACTGCGCCGGGCCTCCAGGGTCGTTGAGTGTAGATGGAAAAGGTCCCACAGCAATGAGCACTTCACCGCATTCAAACAGTCCCTCACTACCTTTAAGTCCACACTCACTGCAGCAAAACAAACATATTTCTCATCTCTCATATCTTCCCTGTCTCACAACCCCAAACAGCTATTCAACACCTTCAATTCTCTCCTGCCCAGTGCCCCAGGGCCTCCACCCTCTCCTCTTATTTCAGTTGAAGACTTTGCCTCATTCTTCAATCTACACCTTAGGCCTGGGACAGCTCATAGAGTCTCATGGCTTTCAGTATCACCTCTATGCCAATGACACACAGATCTACGACTCTGGACATGGTATCTCCTCCCAACTAACCAAAATTCTCTGCTAGATTTCTAAAATTTAACATGGATAAAACAGAATTCATCATCTTTCCACCATGTCACTCAACCCCCCAACTGACCTATCTATCAACGTCAATGGCTGTCCACTCTCCCCAGTCCCACAAGCTCACTGTCTTGGGGTAACCCTGGACTCTGACCTCTCCTTAAAACCACATATCCAAGGCCTTTCTACTTCCTGCCAACTCCAACGTAAAAATATCTCCTGGATTCGCACATTCCTCAACCATGAATCTACAAAAACACTAGTGCATGCCATCATCATCTCCCGCCTCGACTACTGCAACCTCCTGCTCTGTTGCCTCCCTTCCAACACTCTTGCACCCCTCCAATCTATCCTAAACTCTGCTGCCCGACTAATCCACCTGTCACCCCGCTATTCCCCGGCCTCTCCTCTCTGTCAATCTCTTCACTGGCTCCCCATTACCCAGAGACTCCAATTCAAACCCCTAACCATGGCATACAAAGCCATTCATAATCTGTCTCCTCCATATATCTCTGACCTAGTCTCTTGGTACATACCCTCACGCAACCTCCGATCCTCATAAGATCTCCTTCTCTACTCCCCTCTTATCTCCTCTTCCCACAAGCGCATACAAGATTTCTCCCGTGCTTCCCCCCCTACTCTAGACCGCTCTACCCCAACATATCAGACTGTCTCCTACCGCGGAACCTTCAAAAGGAACCCGAAGACCCACCCCTTCCGACAAGCGTACAACCTGCAGTAACCACCACTCCGCCATTCCGCTGCATGACCAGCCCTACCCTCACCTACTGTATTCTCACCCATCCCTTGTAGACTGTGAGCCCTCGCGGGGAGGGTCCTCACTCCTCCAGTACCAGTCGCCGTCACGTTTTGTTTAAGATTATTGTTATTGTTTTCGCTATGTATACCCCTATAAATATATACATATACAGTTGAAACCAGAAGTTTACATACACTATATAAAAAGACACATATGCATGTTTTTCTCAATATATGACAGTATAAACCAGTCAGTATAAACCTTTCACGTTTTAGGTCAATTAGGATTACCATCATTTTTAATATTTGCCAAATGCTAGAATAGTGAGAGAGAGAGAATGTTTTAAGGCATTTTTATTACTTACTTCAAAGTCAAAAGTTTACATACATTTCATTAGTATTTAGTACGATTGCCCTTAAACTGAATGACTTGGGTCAAACGTTTGGGATATCCTTCCACAAGCTTCTCACAATAGTTGGTTGGAATTTGGGCCCATTCCTCCTGACAAAACTGGTGTAACTGATCCAGGTTTGTAGGTTGACTTGCTCGCACCTGATTTTTCAACTTTGCCCATAAATTTTCAATAGGATTGAGATCAGGGCTTTGTGATGGCCACTCCAAAACATTGACTTTGTTATCCTTAAGCCACTTTGTTAGCATTTTGGCAGTATGCTTCAGATCATTGTCCATTTGGAAGACCCATTTCCGCCCAAGCTTTAACTTCCTGGCTGATGTCTTGGGATGTTGCTTCTATTTTGTGACGTGCACCAGTCCCTTTTGCAGCAAAACAACCCAACAACAAGATGCTGCCAACTTTGTGTTTCACAGTTGGGATGGTGTTCTTAGGCTTCCAAGCTTCTCCCTTTTTTTTTCAAGTGTAACGATGGTCATTATGCCCAAAAAGTTCAATTTTAGTTTCATCAGACCACAGGACATGTCTCCAAAAATTAAGGTCTTTGTTCCTGTCTGCATTTGCAAACATTAATCTGACTTTTTTTATGTTTCTTTTGGAGTAATGGCTTTTTCCTGGCAGAGTGGCCTTTCATCCCATGTTGATACAGTACTCGCTTCACTGTTGTTATTGAAATAATCTTACCAGCTTCACAAGGTCTTTTGTTTTTGTCCTTAGGTTGATATGCACATGTCGGACCAAAACTCGTTCATCTCTGAAACACAGAACCCGTCTCCTTCTTGAGCGGTTTGATGGCTAGATATTCCCATCTTGTTTGTAATTTTATATAATTGTTTGTACAGATGAACGAGACACCTTCAGGTATCTTGAAATTGTACTCAAGGATGAGCCAGACTTGTGCAAGTCCACAATTCTCTTCCTGATATCTTCGATGATTTCTTTAGACTTTCCCATGATGCTACACAAAGAAGCAGTGTGTTTCAAATATGCATTTAAATACATCCACAGGTGTGTCTCTAATTAACTGAGATGTTGCCAAAAAAATTATCAGAAGCTTCCAAACACATGACATCATCCTATGGGCAGTCCAGAATTGTTTAAACGCACAGTAATCTTAGTTTATGTAAACTTTTGACTTTGCAGTAAGTAATAAAAATGCCTTAAAACATTCTCTCTCTCATTATTCTGGCATTTGGCAAATATTAAAAATTATGTTAATCTTAACTGACCTAAAACGGGAAATGTTACACGCACGCCGCTAGGTTCAGATAGGGGCGAGACAGGTTACATGAATTCTTTTGAATCCTGGGGTAACCGTAACTCAGGGCAACCATAGACTATGTGCTGCAGCTTCTCTCAGGCAAACAGGGGTATTGACCCTCAGGCACAGACACGTAGGTTGCTTCACTTGCTGACCAGACACACTTGACAAGAGTCCTCATAAATGGTAGACCAGTAGCATTTAATAAGAAGCCGCACAGACAGTGCAAGTTAAGTCCTATGAGCAACAGGCTCCAGTGACAAACAGTACAGTTTCCTTAGTAGAACAGCAGTTCACAGTCTTCACAGTAGTACAGGACAGCACAGTTCTAATGCTAAGGCACATTAATAAACACAGCATTCTTTACAGCACAGTGAGATGGAGGAGGGGGGGAGCGTTTGCTGAGGGAGATGATCCCTGTGACAGCATTTCTTCCAGTCCTTATCTTTCTGCCTGACAATACTCTGCACTGCTAGTTCAGGAACTCTACCTGACCTGCGCTTCTGTGAGATACAGAACACACACACCACCTTTCTCTTTGGCTCCAGCCAGATAGTAAACAACTTCCCCACAATCCCCCTGGGCTCTGCTAAAACATTCCCTTCTCCTGTGACTGTGTTAACCCCTCTAGTTGCTGGATTCTTCTGGAGCACAACACTTCCTGTCTCCTGTACTTGTGTTACTTCCAATAGTTGCTGAATGCTTTTAAAGCAACAGAACTAATTCTGCATGTCACACTCTTCAACAGTACTACTTCTGCATGTCACAGAAAGGTTTATTCTGTTTTCATCTCAGATATTGAGAAAACATGCATATGTGTCTTTTTATATGGTGTATGTAAACTTCTGGTTTCAACTGTATGTATATATATATATATTATATATGTACAGTGACAACTAAGTACCTTATGATCTTTACATTCATTATTACTATTCATTTATTTACTTACTGCAGGGTATTTGCGCATTTTGCTTTTATCTTAGTTTATGCTTGTTAATGGCCATAGTGTGAACGTGTACCTACGCGTTGCACTTCTACATACATATGTCATGGCTAATTACTTTGGTTTTGCTTTAGTTTTTTGTACTTTGTACAAATAGGGATGGTCCGCGCCCCTTTTTTGGGCAGGGAATTTTGCCTAAATATAGCTTTCAACTGAAAGGTGTCTGGACATTTGGGCCCGGGTCCTGCTCTGCCCCCATCTACATTGAGGTCTGCTGACACATGGTGAGGTTTAATATTGGAGATAGGACCGTCCTGATTGGGAAAATCTTGTCGCGGTGGGATGGCTTTTACGCTTTTTTCATCCAAACAGTGTCAACTGAGTACCCTATGTTATTTACATGTACTATTGCTTTTCATTTATTTACTCTCTGCAGGGTATTTGCTCATTTTGTTTTTATCTTACAAATGGTGGTGTAGCTTGCAATTGTTGGAATAGGGCGTTTGAGAGTGGAGCGCAGTAAGACGGTCTGACTAGGCAAATTAGCTTAGAATGAAACTGATACTCCATTAAACTGGAGGGAAGGTAATTTCCAGGCTGTTGCCAGTAGCGTATAATGCATTTAATGGCAACAGATGATGCTCCTGACTCTAGTGGGCTCCACATATTTTGGTTTTGCAATTAGACAATTAGGAAGGAGTCCTCTATCACTGGTGTAGTAGATAGTTTATGGGCCCAATGGTGTACATATATTACATACAGGTGCATCTCACTAAATTACAATATTATCAAAAAGTTAATTTATTTCAGTTCTTCAATACAAAAAATGAAACTTTTATATAGAGTCATTGCAAACAGAGTGATCTATTTCAAGTGTTTATTTCTGTTAATGTTGATGATTATGGCTTACAGCCAATGAAAACATGAAAGTCATTATCTCAGTAAATTAGAATACTTTATAACAACAGCTTGAAAAATGTTTTTAAAATCCAAAATGTTGGCCTACTGAAATGTATGTTCAGTAAATGCATTCAATACTTGGTCAGGGCTCCTTTTGCATCAGTTACTGCATCAATGCGGCGTGGCATGGAGGAGATCAGCCTGTGGCACTGCTGAAGTGTTATGGAAGCCCAGGCTGCTTTGATAGCGGCCTTCAGCTCGTCTGCATTGTTGGGTCTAGTGTCTCTCATCTTCCTCTTGACAATACCCCATACATTCTCTATCGGGTTAAGGTCAGGAGAGTTTGCTGGCCAATCGAGTTTTACTTTTATTTTTAAACCAGGTATTGGTACTTTTGGCAGTGTGGACAGGTGCCAAGTCCTGCTGGAGAATGAACTTTCCATCTCAAAAAAGCTTGTCGGCAAAGGGAAGCATGAAGTGCTAAAATTTCCTGATAGACGGCTGCGCTGACTTTGGTCTTGATAAAACACACTGGACCTACACCAGCAGATGACATGGCTTCCCAAACCATCACTGATTGTGGAAACTTTACACTAGACCTCAAGCAGGTTGGATTGTGAGCCTCTCCACTCTTCCTCCAGACTCTGGGACCTTGATTTCCAAATGAAAATTAGAACTCTGGGACCTTGTGGAATGTGTCAATGACTGCCTTCTGGATATCTATCAAGTCAGCAGTCTTCCCCACGATTGTGAAGCCTACTGAAACAGACTAAGGGACCTTTTTAAACGCTTAGGGAGCCTTAGCAGGTGTTTTTTGTTAATTATTCTAATTTACTGAGTTAATGACTTTTGTGTTTTCATTGACTGTAAGCCATAATCATCAACATTGACAGAAATAAACACTTGAAATAGATCACTCTGTTTGTAATGACTCTATATAACATAAGCGTTTCACTTTTTGTATTGAAGAACTGAAATAAAGTAACTTTTTGATGATATTCTAATTTAGTGAGATGCACCTGTATATTACCCATATACATACAATAAAAAATATTGCCTACATACTACTAACCACATAATACCACCATACAATATTTAAATAATACTAACATAGAGGGAGGATTTATTAAGATTGGCATTTCATATGTCGTTCTTGTACCTCCAGTCTTCTGGAGTAAGGTGTACTCTAAATAGATTTGGCACATTTTTCAGCTGTCCATGCACCAGAATATAAAATCTATGCCAGCTAGTTGAGCACATTCTATGTCAGTTTTCTAGCATACAGTATATAATAGAAAATGTGTTGCCCGATTGGGTAAGCACCCCCCATGTCTAAAAATGATTGGTACAAAAAGTCACAATATTTTTCTTAAATACTACTTGCTACAAAATTTCCATTTTTTTCATGCCAGAAAACTAGCAAAGAGGGGATGATCAATTCCATCCATCTACTAATGACATTTTATTTCTATATATAACTGGTCTAAATATCTATGATTAATAGCTTATAACCAAAGATAACACATTGTCCCTAGAATCAAGCTATTTAACTGGAAGCTTTTGCCCCCAAGTATGCAAAAAATACAAAAGGGTCCTCCCAACTATAATGTGCCATTCATAACACAAGCTCCCTTTTATTTAGCAGAGGGAGCGTTGGGCTTCTTCAGGCACTACGTCTCTTGTTTGAGCTTTACCCATCACTTATTATTGTTTTTCCCCTGTATTTTCTGGTACATGTACATTCTGGCCAAAAAAATCTAATTAGGAAATTATGCCATCTCTTGTTTGACCTTCCACCAACAAAAGCAGTCATTAGACTTTCATCTTATCTTCGATTTACCTAAGATATTCTGTGCTTCACTACTACAACTGATTCTTACTTGGCATCCATGATTGCTGTGACTCTTACTTACGGGTAGTATATTTTTCTCACACGTGAAGCTGGTTTTATTTGTCAGAGTAGCTGGTATATTGAACTGAGCACAGATCAAGTTTGGAGTTTTGTCTCTTCTCCTTTGGGGAAGGGGGTGACATGTAATTACCTTGCTGTCTTATATTGTTTCCTTTTGTCCAAGAGGAGGACTACGTTATCTCCTTGAGCAGCCGTGCGTTAAATGCGATCAATGATCCCATAGATGAGCTGAGAAACAAGGATACCCAAACCACTGCTACTTTTGCTGTAATTAACCTCTTCCTAACTGTAACATTTTGTTGTACAATATATTTAATAGTTAATGTTTAATATCTGTATATTAAAAATATAGATTAGATAGATAGATGGATAGATAGATAGAGGTTTTGAAATGGGGAGTATGATTTAACTTTAGAACTTTTATATGCTTCTTTATATACCAACACTGAGAAATACAGGCTCCAAATTTATTTTTCAGCTGGACAATTTCCCCAAATATCCAGGCAATGTCATTAAGAACTATCTTCAGCATAAAGAAGAATAAGGAGTCCTGGAAGTGATTATATGGCCCCCTTAAAGCCCTGATCTCAACATCATCAAGTCTGTTTGAAGGACATGAAGTAACAAAAGGATTTTCTGAAGCCTACATCCAGAGAAGATTTCAAATACAAGTCCCATAGGCATAATGAAATACAAATAATTAGATCATCATAGATCATTCATGCATGTAAAAAAATCTAGAACACTCCTAAATTAATATTTGAAAAGAGGAGGCGCAAAGGGAGTGTGTATAAAATATAAATGTTTATTAAATAGTGGTTAAAAACATTCTTACAAATAACCATGACAGGCAAAACAGCAACAAGCAAAAACCCTGGGGTAGGCAAAACGCATGCAACATGCAAGTATAGAAGGTATTATATTACGACTGATAGGTGAAATCTTGACATGTATACAATCTGTCCTATGTCACCATGTGTAAATGAAAGTATGTCAGAAAAACCACCATCGAATAGTTCAAGTTACCCTTGAGAAAGCATGTGTTTAACACGTGAAACGTGTGTACGTAGGGCTCTGCACTTTCTGCTTGTGCACTCCCTGTGGGGCTTCACCTGCCACATGGGTAAGGTTTCTTTTTATTGAACTATTCGATGGTGGTTTTTCTGACATACTTTCATTTACACGTGTGACATATGACAGATTGTATACATGTCAAGCAAGATTCCACCTATTAGTCGTAATATAAAACCTTGCATGTTGCATGTGTTTTCCCCAGGGTTTTTGCTTGTTGCTATTTTGCCTATCCTGGTTATTTGTAAGAATGTTTTTAACCAGTATTTAATAAAAATGTATATTTTATCCAGAGAAAATTTGTAGTTAGTTCTCCAATATGTTTGAAACAACCTCCCTCTGGAGTTCTTTCAAAAACTTGCTACAAGTGTATCTAGAAAAATTGATGCTGTTTTGAAGTCAAAGAGTGCAATAGACGGTCATACCAAATATTGATTTGATTTAGATTTCTCCTTTGTTCATTTACTTTGTATTTTGTTAATTGATGAAAATAAACTATTAACACTTCTATTTTTGAAAGCATTCTTACTTTGCAGTATTTTTGTAAACCTACCTAAAACTTTTGCAGAGTACTGTACATATAGAGCTGAGCCTTGACATTTGCAGCGTACCTTGTCTTGTGTTCTAGCCTCTATGAATTGTAATTATAGATACCCACTTGTGCACTGGACTAAGAATGCACGTACATGAATATAAATGAAATAAATAGAAATAATTGGTTTGTGTTCAGTCTCCTTATACAGATATGGAACGCTCCATAGTTTCCTACAGTCAAAAGAGTTCAACTCAAATTCAGCAAATGGTTGTGTTCTGTCAATGCCTGTCCATCAACATCATGGTTATGGTTGGCAGATTTGTTCTCAATTGAGCGTGCAACATTTTGAAGAGGGCATGGAATGAGCCATATGTAGGATAGAGAATTTTTTTTTTCATTTTTAACCCTTTCCTCAAAGCTACATGCATTGTAATTTATCTGGCTTATAGTATATGTTATAGCACAAACCCTGTTCTACATTGTGGTTCTCTAAAATTCTAATAAAAAACACTTGTTTATGCTTCTGTATGAAATTGTCCTATGCACCTCTATGAGAGACCTTTTACGGCGTAGTAAAAAAAATAAAGCAATAATACGTTTTTATGCATGAGCCCTGATTCTCTCTGCTGAGCCCAGTGTAACCCAGAATGACGCTGAGTACAATTTTAAATATTTGGAGGGAGGGAATGTGCTAATATCACTTAATGAACCATATATAAGTCAGTAGGGTACTATGGCGAGGACATAACAGTCACTAAGAAGTGTACGTAGAGAAATTAGGATGTGAAAAGAAGAAACCTTTTTTTTCTGACTGCAGAAATGATGTTCTAAAAGCCGTCCCCAGCCTCGGCTAATGATGTTTATTGCTGCACTGCCAACTCATTAAAGGTAAATGGACTTTTCATTACCAGCCATTACTAACTATTTATTATAGCAATGTAAACGAGTGTTAACCCCTTTCATATTTGTCAGACTGGTCTATTTCTTTTATGAGCAGTTGTCTCATCTCTTTCTTGTGTCTTATGTGACGATGGCGCATACATTCACATACAAGTTTGAGCTAAAGGGTTGATCCGGTACCTAAAATGTCCTTTCTAAATATCTATTTTTACACCCTAATCTTTTTTATTAGTTTTTTTTATAAAATATCTTACACTTCTCGCTATTTAGGTAATTCATAAATGTGTTCTTTTTTTACTTCACTGCATGTGATGTTTCGTTTGAAAGGAGTTACAAACAAAGCGTCTCAGGAGGCTGGGGATGTACTCACTTCCCTGCAGCGTCTATCACCCCTCCTGGAACAGGACACAGGTGTCAGGCAACCTAATGGCAGCCTGTAAAATGCTGCCATTAGGTAGCCTGGCACTCAACTTAAGGCAGGAACTATCAACCTGGAATTGGCGAGTAATAGTAAACAGTGAGCTGAACTGAAAAATCATTGTTGCTCTGTTATAGTGGGCTTCAGTACTCTAGCAGTGGATATGAACAGCTTGCAGAACTCTGTGAAGGCTGATTGCATTTATCAGCTTAGGAGGGGTCAGTTCTAGAGTCTGCTTGAGAAATGCCAGCTTCCTAGGAAACCAAGGCTTTGGTGGTACTAGACTCATATGTAAGGTGATGGACAAATTGCTCACGTTCCCCCTTGAAAAATATGTAACTTGTTGTAATGTGAACTGTAATGTATAATGTGTGTAGTTTGACAGTAGGGATATTGAGAGTGAATGTATGGGACAAGCCCAGATGGGAGGGGAAGCTGAATCGCCAAGAGACAGTTTCCTGTTGGAACATTAGATAGGGCCTGGGGTGTGTAGAGAAAGGACCTAAGGTTGAAAATGAACAGTGTCGCATCTTTGGGTGTCCTTAACATGAGAAGAGAATGAAGGAAATAGATAGAGTGATCTGGAGCGGAGTAGTAAAAGTGACTGGGAGAGGACGCATACTAGTAAGGCCCAGAATTTATAACCAATGTCTTAGGGATAAAGACACATTTGAGACTGTTTCTGTGATTATCCCCTCTCATTCTATTGAGGCAGGTGAACCCATGCAAATTGGGGCCTGCAGAGAGTCCAAGGAGGGAGTTGTACGTGAAGCACCTGCTCCTTTCTGTTTATACTGTGGTCAAATGGGTCATATAATGATTCATGTTTTAAATACAACAATGAATTTCTTAAAGGTAAAGAGAATATAAGGCTATGTGCACACAATGCGGAAATTCCCTTCAAAATCAGTATGCGTTTTTTCCTCTCCCTGGCAGAAAAAAACGCATGTGGAACTGACATGTGTTTTTTCTGCCCGGGAGAAGCGTTTTAGCTTTTTTTACATGCGTTTTAAGCATGCGTATTTTCAAGCACTTTTCCAAGCGATTTTGAGCATCACTTGGAACTATTTTGACCATAAAATAGTTTAAAAAAAGGAATTACAAAGTAAAAAATATTCATACTCACCTTCCGCCGGCCCCCGGTGTCCTCCCGGTGTCCTCATTTAGTCAGCTGATGGTCACGCGACCGCTGATGTCAGCGGTCCGGTGATGGTCGCTGACTAAATGACGTCAGCGAAGGTCCTTGCAGATCACTGCTGGAAGCCGAGGAGAGCGCATCATCGCCAGGTGGACACCGGGAGGACACCGGGAGAACACCGGAGTCGCCGGAGAGGTGAGTATGATTTTTTTTTTTTTTTTTAACTTTATAATTCTTTTTTAACTTGTAGGTATGATGGTACCTCGGTTGGATGAGAGTCTCCTCTTCTCCAGACCCGGGTAACATCCGCGCATTAAATCGCATAAGATCCGAATGACTATGACGCGCCCCCTGGGCCGTGGGGTACCCAGTGCCGGGCCGGTAGATGCTGGGGGTTGTAGTCACAGTGGCGGTGACCCGGTCCGTGACCCAGGGCGGTCAATCCAAGGGGGAATTTATATGTATAGGTTTTATTAAAGAGTCCAACTACGCCACCTGTGGAATACGGCTAAACGGACCGCCGCTGCGGAACAGTCCTCTGAAGCTGGTGGTATCGCAGCAAGGATGTTATGACTCCCCACAGGAAGAGTCAGCTCCAGGGCAGTGTGTGGATGATGGTGGTTGTGCAGGGTGTCAGTAATAACCACAGAGTCAGTATAGTGCAGTCCCAGGGTCTTTACTGATGACAATTAGACAAGCCTGGACTGGAGTACTGGCTAGAAGTAAGAGTCCGGTCAGCCTGGAAGCAAACATAGAGTCCTCCTTGCCAGATGGAGTTGTAGGTCTGCCCTTCTCACTATACTCTTTGGCTTTACTGCTTGTAGCTGTGTTGTAGCCCACGTCCCTGAGTGTGACGTTCTGTGCTCACCCGTATGGCTGGCAGCTCGGGCCTTGTGCATCCGTCGCTCCTCCGTGGCGGTGCGGGTCCCTCTGTGCTGCTGAGCCTCCGGGCGTCTGATGGGGCCAGGAGGCCTGCAACCTCCTGCCCTACGGTACCTGCTGCTGGGCCTGCAGTGCCCCCACAGCCTCGGACTCCGGTGTCTGGTCCTCTGTGTATTTCAGCTAGGACGAGCTTCCTCAGCTCCAGTCCCTAGTTCCTCTCTCCTCGATGTCCTAAACTCAACTCCTGACAGATCCCAGTTGCCAAGGGGAGGGGACTCCCCTTGCTGGTCTGGAGCCAGGAAAGTGTTGCATGTTTAGTATCCCTGACTAGGGGATCCCTGCTTGCTTCCAGGCATGGCATTACCTCTTTTGAGGGAGGCAAAGCCACTGTGGCAACCGGAACCCTGGGGTGCCACATTCCCCCCTAGTTAATTTCAGTACTCCCGGACTGAGAATATTTTTCAAAAGCAACAAATAACAATAACAAGGCACATAGAAGATTATTAACATTACAGTCTTTAAGAGGTTACAGTATAATCTGCAACCAGGTGTCCATTCCATTGAGCAAGGTGCAATTTGAACATGAAGGACCCGTCCGAAAACCCTCAACGTAGGCCCAGGGTGTGGCCGCAGGGCATTGATGATCCAGGTGTTGGACCACATCTTCGGCCACGCCAAACGGGTTTTTGTTCAGTGGTCTTTAAATATAGCACCAATAAGGGGCACTTTAACAAGTGCAACTATTTACAAGGGAAAGTTCTTTGGTTATTCACCGTCCATAACCTATAAGTCTTTATACCCTTACCGGGTAACTAAATGCACACATGACCAACTTTTGCAATTCACTTTGAAAACACAACTTTTCTGCTTTACCCTTACGGGTAACTATATACAGCATACATTTTAGGCTATGTGCCCACGATGCAAAAATTAAGCGGAAAATTTCTGCAGCATTTCTGCATCTCCCTGGCAGAAAAAACACATGCAGATTGTGCATGCGTTTTTCCTGCAGAATACATGCGGATTCACATGCGTATCCACATGCGTTAACGCATGTGTTTCCGCATGCGGACTGACAAGCACTTTCCAGGCGATAGCATCACTTGGAAAGTGCTTGACAACTAGGTCACACTGTATAAATCCATGCAAACGGCATGGATTTATACAGTGTGACCGTAAAAATAAAAAAAATAAAGCTATACTCAACCCCGATGACCCGGCGTGTGCTGCAGCGCTCGTCCTGGCTTCTTCCGGGTTGCCGGGCTATCGCGAGACAGCCTGCGGTCACAGCCTGCGACGTCATCTCAGGTCCTGGAAGGAGAAGCGCTGCCGGCAAGCAGAGAGAAGCCACCGGACAGATGAATATAAACTTTATTTTTTATTTTATTCTTTTTTTACAGGTACAATGGTACCCAGGTCTGGATGAGAGTCTCCTCTCCTCGAGAACTGGGTACCATCCGCACATTGAGACGCATGATATCCGCTTGTACAAATGTACAGACGCGGATATTATGCGTCTCAATGCAAGTCAATGGCGGCGCTTCCGCAAAATTAATGAACATGCTGCGGATTTATGAGCGCTGCAGAAACACTGCGGAAAAATCCGCAGCATGTGCATTGACATTGCGGAATGCCATTGGGGACCATGGGGTGTGGATTACCATGCGTTTTTGATGCGTTTCCGCATGAAAAACGCATCGTGTGCATGGAGCCTTAGTTTCTCCAACGGGCAGGGAGCTGACCTTTTGTACTCCTGGTCTACCTACATAGTACATTGGTAGTTACTGCTCTACCCTGGTCCCTTGTGTCTACCCCTGGTGTGGTGGGCTCAGTGTGAACTACACTACAGGTATTCTGAGGTAACACTGGTAG
This sequence comes from Phyllobates terribilis, assembly GCF_046119375.1. NCBI lineage: Eukaryota > Metazoa > Chordata > Amphibia > Anura > Dendrobatidae > Phyllobates > Phyllobates terribilis. The sequence goes on along the minus strand of NW_027362765.1, from coordinate 217,402,384 downwards.
GCTGGGTAATTTCCTACGAATTCTTTGGCTCACCATGGGTACGACAGGTTCACTGCTAGCAGAGGGTTGATTCTCCTGGTCTGCTGATAATGAAACTTCTGTCTCTGGGGCCGACTGGTCTTCCAGCTGTTCTGGGACTTCTGCAGCTCCCGGTGAGGCTGCTTGGAGAAAGGTAAGGACCGGTACTACAATTGCATTGTTCACCTGGTTCCACGATCGGGGAAATTCTCCAAGTACTATTTGGACCACTTCCTCCCCTTCTTCTGTGGGCTGAGGATTGTCTTGATTTTCTTTAGTGTGTTTTAACTGCTCAGGATATATCTTCAAGTGGTCTCTTGAGACTGCCGCTGAAGTTTCTCCTCCATCTTTGCTGATGAGGCACACTTTGGTGTTATCGTAACTCAAGGGTAGGATGGTGTACGGCTCTACCTCCCACTAATCATCTAGTTTGTGGAGTCATCTCTTTCTCTTAAGGACTTGTTCTCCAGGTAACAAGGGGACAGCAGGTGCGTGTTGATTATAAGTTTTCTCTTGCTTTTGTCTTGCCTGGGACAAGCTTCTTTCAACACTCTCTTGCACTTTGTGGTATTGTTGCTGCCGCTCGGTATCCCAAAACGCATCTGATGAGGTTGTCTCTGGTGTTAGGACTCCCATGTCCAAGTCGATGGGCAGCTTACCAGGTCTTGCTCTCATCAGGTAAGCGGGTGTACAGTTGGTGGAGTTCGCCGGGATGTGATTATATAGATCCACCAGATCTGGCAACTTCTCTGGCCACAGGCTGCGTTCTTCAAGGGGCAACGTCTTCAACAGGTCTATCACCACCTGGTTCATCTTCTCACACAACCCGTTGGTTTGGGGGTGATACGGCGTTGTCCTGATTTTGTTGCAGCCGTACAAGTTGCAGAATTCCTGGAACACCTCCGCTTCGAAGGCTGGACCTTGTTCAGTAAGCACACGGTCAGGGTAACCGTGCGGGCGACAGAAGTGCTGTTGAAATGCCTTGACTGCCGTCTGAGCCGTCTGGTCTTTCACTGGCACTACTACCAGCAACCGGGAGTAGTGGTCTACGATGGTGAGAGCGTAGACATAGCCTGACCTGCTTGGGGCTAGCTTCACGTGGTCCAAGGCTACCAGTTCGAGTGGCTGTTTGGTGATGATGGGCTGCAGGGGAGCCCTCTGGCTGTCACAGTCTTTTTGTCTCAGGTTGCATGGTCCGCATTCTCAACACCATCTCTCGATTGCTTTCCTCATGCCAGCCCAGTAGAATCGCTCACGTAGCAAGACTTCCAACTTCTTCCTTCCGAAGTGTCCCGCTCCATCGTGGTACGCTTCTAAGACCATTGACGCATCCCGCCTCGGGACTACCACCTGCCAGACCAGTTCATGTGTCCAGGAATTGATACTTCTTCGACACAGCTTCCCTTCGTAGATGAACAGCTTGCCCTTCTCCTTCCACAACTGTTTGGTCTCCTCTGGAGCATCGGAATCAGGGTGCGAGTCAGCTTGCGTCAGCAAATCCTTGACTAGGCGGACAGCCGGGACACAATCCTGTGTCTCTGCCCATCCATGGTGGGGCAATGGATTGAACGTGGCCTCTCTGTTGGCGGAGCACCTGTTCTTTACACAATGGGAGCACTGGGTCACCCCATGACGGTGGAAAGTGGGGATCTCTATCTCTTCCAGCTCTTCCAGGTCTTCTCCTCCATCTGGCAAGTTGGACATCCTGGAAAGCGCATCAGCGTTTGCATTCTTGTGCCCAGCCCGATACTTGATGGTGAACTCGTAGTTAGATAGTCAGGCCATCCATCGTTGTTCCAGGGCACCAAGTTTTGCAGTTTCCAGGTGCGTCAGTGGGTTATTGTCCGTGAAGACCATAAATTTGGAGGAGGCGAGATAGTGCTTGAAGCACTCTGTCACAGCCCAGACTACGGCGAGGAATTCCAACTTGAAGGAACTGTAGTTATCGGGGTTCCTTTCCGTGGGCTGGAGCTTCCTGCTGGCATAGGCAATTACTCTCTCTCTCTGCCCTGCTGTATCTGGGACAGCACCGCTCCTAACCCCACGTTGCTCGCGTCCATATGGAGTATGAAGGGTTGGCCATAGTCAGGGTAGGCCAGGACTTGGTCTCCCGTGAGGGCCATCTTCAGTCGGGGGAAGGATTCGTCTTCTGGCTTATCCCATTTGAACGGAAGCTTCGGGTTTTTGGCCTTCCTGGACTGGCCTATTAGGAGGTCCTGCATGGCTGCCGCTATCTTGGTGAAGCCTTTGATAAACCTTCGGTAATAGCCTACCAACCCAAGGAACTGCCGCACTTCCTTGATAGTGGAGGGTCTTGGCCAGTCCTTGATTACGGTGACCTTTTCAGGGTCTGGTGCTACACCTTCGGCGCTTACCACATGACCTAGGTACTGTACCTTGGGCTTCAACAGGTGGCATTTGGACGGCTTCACCTTCAGGCCAAACCCAGCTAGGGCTTCAAACACCTCTGCCAGGTGCTTCCGGTGGTTTTCATAGGACTTGGAGTAGACAATGACGTCATCCAGGTACAGCAGGACTGTCTCGAAGTTCTTGTGTCCCAGACAGCACTCCATCAACCGCTGGAAGGTTCCTGGGGCGTTGCAGAGCCCGAATGGCATGCAGTTGAACTCTCTGAGGCCCATCGGCATTGTAAATGCAGTCTTTTCTTTATCCGCCTCTGCTACAGGAACCTACCAATACCCACTGGTGAGATCCAAAGTAGAGAAATAATTAGCAGATTTTAATGCAGCTAGGGACTCTTCAATTCTGGGTAAAGGGTAGGCATTCTTATGTGTAATGCGGTTAATTTGCCTGTAGTCAACACACATTCTCATTGTACCATCCTTTTTCCTGACGAGAACTAATGGAGCTGCCCAGGGGCTACAACTATCTCTTATCACCCCAGCCTCCTTCATCTCCCGTAACATTCCTTTGGCACATTGATAGTGAGCTGGGGGTACAGGCCGGTACCGCTCTTTAATGGGTGGATGATCTCCCGTGGGGATATGGTGTTGTACCCCTTTTACCTGCCCAAAATCTAGTGGGTGTTTGCTGAAGATCCGCTCATACTCCTGGACCACCCGGTATACTCCATGTTTTTGGTGCTGAGGGGTGGAGTCAGTGCCCACGTGTAGCTTCTGACACCAATCCTCCATCTGTCCCTTAGAGCCATTATTCTCCGCCGGTTTGGATGGAGGCAAGGGTTCCACTACCTTTATAGAGCTGTTACTAACTGTGAACAATTTAGCAAGGGTAGCATACTGGGGTAAATGAACCTCTTCCTCTCCACAATTCAGGATGCAGACTGGCACTCTCCCATTGCGGACATCGACCACCCCCCTGGCTGTCAAAATGGTGTGCCTACTGTCAGAGTATACGAGCTCTACCATGGCCTGGTAATCTCGACCCCTGAGACCGATTGCTGCCGACACCATATCAACATTTCACTTCTAGGGGGCATGGCAATGGGGATTGGGTCACTCATCCTGACACTGACAATTTCACCACCAGACAGTTCTACCTGTTGTCTTCTCATCAGGGCTCTGATTTCTCTCTGCAGAACCCGCTGCTGACTGGAACTGGCAGTCTCCGCAACCTGCTGTAACAAGACAATAATTTTTGAAAGACAATTTTCAATGACATTAGTGCCTAAGGTTATCATGGGGTGACGTTCTCGGCGATCAATGTCAACAATTATCATTCCTTGTGATGGCAACTCTACTCTGCCAATCTTTATGGTCACTTCTTTATACCCCACCTGAGGCAAGGGCTGACCATTGCTGGCATAGATGCTAAGATGTTCATCTGGACGGCGGGTAATGTCCGAATCAGTCCAGTATCGTTTATAAAGAATGTATGGAATAGTGGTCACCTGGGATCCAGTGTCCAGCAACGCGCTCATTCGGATGCCATCAAGCACGACAGCCGTCCTCCCACGTACTTATCTCGCCAGCTTTGTGGCCCTGGTGGTCTTACTCCTGGGGGTTGGCCCTCTGCCCCAGGTTTTGCTCGTTTAAATTACAGTACCTTGTATAGTGTCCTGCCTTGTGACAGCGGCGGCAGATGGGTTGTCCGTCCTGGTCGTAGCGGTCGCTGTTCCTCCCTCTGGTTGGTGGAATCCTTCTCTGTCGTCACCACGGGACGTCCTTTGGACTGGAAGTCAGCTGGATCTTTTCCTTGGGGGACACTTGCATGGACTGCACCGTTTTGGCCAGTGCAACCACACTTTTAGTCAGCTCCTGGACCTGAAGGTGCAGGTCTGTAGACGGGGCATTGTCTAGAGTCTGTGCATCAGCCCCTACAGGTTCTGGGGAAAAGGATGCCACCTCCTGGTGGTATGTGATAGCTGGGCGCCGGTGGGATGTAGCGCCACCTGGTGTTGACTCTCGCAGCACCCGGATGGCTCTGTCTTTAAATTGTGCAAAGTCCAGATCGGGGTTTTGCAGAGCCATTATGCGCAGCTGTGTCCGGTGAGCGCTGGACAGGAGCCCCTCTATAAACTGCTCAGTTAGGAATCTGTTCTCATCTCGCACACTGTCGGGGTCTACTTGTTTGATGGCCCGCAGCGCCTCCTGCAAGTTTAAAGCATAGTCCCGTACACTGTCCTGCACCCTTTGCTTGCACCCGTAAAACTTCATTTTTATTTCAGCTGCAGTGCGGGTGTCAAAGGTGTCCTTTAGTCGGGCCAGTATTTCCTTCACAGTACCTTTGTCTCTGTCCGGCCTGGACTTCACTTCTCTCTGGGCTGCACTGATTAACTGACCAATGAGGATGCTTACTTTCTGCTCCTCAGACAGGAGGTACACTTTAAACAAGCTGCGCAGTCTTTCTTCAAAGTCACTCAGGGTGTGCGACTCCCCTGAGTACTGGGGCAGCCACGCCGCTCCCGGTATGTATGGCATTGATAACGGCATTACGGTGGCAGCGGCCGCGTCTGCTGCTGAACTTTCCTCCATGTTGGGCATCTTCCTCCCCTCTAGTGAACCGTGGCCTACCTCCTTTTACCTTGCTCCTGGTAGGCCGCAGTTTCGCCGTTGACGGTCTCCTTCAGGACCTGGCGTCGCACGCGTCTGACGTAAGCGCTCACTAGGGCTCCTTCCAGGACCTGGTGCTGCGTCAGTGCGTGAGGCGGGGCTTGGGCTTCGCGCGCTTCTAGCGGTTACGACTCTCTTCTTCCCGCTCGGCGACCCGGAAATGGCGGACAATGCCGGGAAACAGCGGCAATTGGCGCGAAACGTCACCACGGTATGCGACACAGTTCTTTAAGGCGCACAGTACCCGGTGGCAATGGGCACAAAATCCTGCCAACTACGCCAAAGTTGACGCGCCCCCTGGGCTGTGGGGTACCCGGTGCCAGGCCGGTATATGCTGGGGGTTGTAGTCACAGTGGCGGTGACCCGGTCCGTGACCCAGGGCGGTCAATCCAAGGGGGAATTTATATGTATAGGTTTTATTAAAGAGTCCGACTACGCCACCTGTGGAATGCGGCAAAAGGGGCCGTCGCTGCGGAACAGTCCTCTGAAGCTGGTGGTATCACAGCAAGGATGTTATGACTCCCCACAGGAAGAGTCAGCTCCAGGGCAGTGTGTGGATGATGGTGGTTGTGCAGGGTGTCAGTAATAACCACAGAGTCAGTATAGTGCAGTCCCAGGGTCTTTACTGATGACAATTAGACAAGCCTGGACTGGAGTACTGGCTAGAAGTAAGAGTCCGGTCAGCCTGGAAGCAAACATAGAGTCCTCCTTGCCAGATGGAGTTGTAGGCCTGCCCTTCTCACTATACTCTTTGGCTTTACTGCTTGTAGCTGTGTTGTAGTCCACGTCCCTGAGTGTGACGTTCTGTGCTCACCCGTATGGCTGGCAGCTCGGGCCTTGTGCATCCGTCGCTCCTCCGTGGCGGTGCTGGTCCCTCTGTGCTGCTGAGCCTCCGGGCGTCTGATGGGGCCAAGAGGCCTGCAATCTCCTGCCCTACGGTACCTGCTGCTGGGCCTGCAGTGCCCCCACTGCCTCTGACTCCTCTGTGTATTTCAGCTAGGACGAGCTTCCTCAGCTCCAGTCCCTAGCTCCTCTCTTCTCGATGTCCTAAACTCAACTCCTGACACTAAGACTAACTAACTCCGCCCCCAGATCCCAGTTGCCAAGGGGAGGAGACTCCCCTTGCTGGTCTGGAGCCAGGAAAGTGTTGCATGTTTAGTATCCCTGACTAGGGGATCCCTGCTTGTTTCCAGGCATGGCATTACCTCTTTTGAGGGAGGCAAAGCCACTGTGGCAACCAGACCCCTGGGGTGCCACAACTACATGTAGTCATGCGGATCTTATGCGGTCCAATACAAGTCAATGGCATCGATTTTGCAGCGGAATCGCACTAGAATTAGTCTTGCTGCGTTTTTTACCGCAATGAGAATCCGCAGAGAAAATTTCTGCATGAAGTGCACAGCACATGCGGATTTGCATTGCAGTACATGGCGGACCTATTACAAGTGATTTTAATGCGTTTTCGCAGAGATAATCCGCTGCAAAAACACATTAAATCTGCATTGTGTGCACATAGCCTAAAAGAAAAAAACATTAAGAAGTAAGGACACTGATAGCAACAATTTGAAGTTATCTCTCATGCATACTACTGGTTGTTTTTTACAAGTATCTTTCGTTACCAAATCTAGAGTAAGGCTATGTGCCCACGATGCAGAAATGCTCCGGATTTTTCCTGAGCGTTTCTGCATCTCACTGGCAGAAAAAAACGCATGCGGATTGTACATGCGGATTGTACATGCGTTTTCCTGCCAGGGACATGCGGATGTGAAGCGTTCTTCACATGTATTTCCGCATGCGGGTTGACAAGCGCTTTCCAAGCGATTTTAGTATCACTTGGAAAGTGCTTGTCAACTTGGTCATGACGCGCCCCCTGGGCCGTGGTGATACCCGGAGCCGGGCCTTGTAAATGCTGGGGGTTGTAGTCACTGTGGCGGCGACCCGATCCGTGACCTAGGGCGGTCAAACCAGGGTAGTCTATGTGTATCTGTTTTAAATAGTCCGACTACACCACCTGTGGAATGCGGTTATTGGGAACTGCCGCTGCGGAGCAGTCCTCTGAAGCTGATGGTATGTGCAGCAATGTGATGTAACTCCCCACAGGAAGAGTGGAGCTTCAGGGCAGAGTGTAAGGATGATGGTGGTGATAGTGCCGGGGTCAGTAGTCATAACATGGAGTCGTTGCAGTGCAGTCCCAAGTCTTTTACTCACGGTTAAAGCAGTTCCAGTTACAGGGCCAGTGTAAGAGCCCACGGCGTCCTGTGCTCATGCAGTAAGGGGCTCGGTCGACCCTCAGATATCTCTGGAGCATTTAGCAGGACCCCCTTTTGTGTGTCCTCTCTGGCCTCTCTCCTTGTACCTCACACCTAGCGGCACCTCTGTCCAGTGTCCTCGGGCCTTGGTGGGCAATGTGTGTTCCGTCCCCTGGCCCTATGCGGCTACCTTCCTGGTGGCTGGTGTGGATGGCCTGCTGTACTTGAAGTGCTTCAGCCTCCGGTTCCCAGTTGAGTCCTGTAGTCTCTGCTGGCTGGGGGACCCAGTTCCCCTTCTGTGGCCTGACCCCCCTACCTCCTAGCAGCGGCGGGAGTTCGGGTGGCTTACTGCACTGCCCGTACCCCTGGGGTCCCTTCTCTTCTCGTTCTGGAGCCTCTCCTGCTCCCCTTCTCCCTCCTTCAGGCTCAGGCCTCCTGTCTAGGCCCGCCTCTGGCGCAGAGCTCATGCAGAGCCCCTGCTCCTGTCACTTCTCCACAGACTGTCTGACTGGAACTCCACTCTGAACTAAGATGGTTCCTTGTTTTTATATCTCCTACTCAGTGCTCCCAGGATCTACGTCCTCCACCCATCCACTACTTAGTTCCCCCTCTCTAGGTGGTTCCTCCCCACTCCAGCCAAGGAACAGGGACTGTGCTCTCCCGTAGGAGCAATCTCGCCCTGTCCCCTGGAAATGTGGTGTAGTGGATGTAGTGTTAGGGTCCTGAGCCATACTCCTTCCTTACCTGAGAGTGAGATACCACACCTCTGGATGAGATGCAATACCTCTGTGGCCACCGAACCCTCAGGGGCGCCACAGTCACATTATATAAATCCATGCAAACTGCATGGATTTATATAGTGTGACCTTAAAGAATGGTTAAAAATAAAAAAATAAATCTATACTTACCTTCCGATGGCCCCCCGGTGTCTTGCTTCGCTCCGTCCTGGCTGCCAGCAGATCGCGGTACACTGTAGGACCTGCCATCACATGACTATGACGTCAGCGCAGGTCCTTCAGTCCACCGCGATCTGCCGGCATGGGAGGACGAGCGCAGTGGGGGCCGTCAGAAGGTAAATATAACATTTCTTTTTTATTTTATTCTTTTTTTCACAGGTTCTATGGTACCCGGTTCCGGAGGAGAGTCTCCTGTCCTCTAGACCCGGGTACCATCCGCACATTGAAACGCGTGGAATGCGCATCTACATATACAGTGATGCGTAATCCATGCGTTTCAATGCAAGTCAATGGCGGCGAAAACGCAGCACTTCCGCTAAATAATTGGTAGTGCTGCGTTTTTTTCCACAATGATAATCCGCAGCGGAAATTTTCCGCAGCATGTGCATAGCACATGCGGATTATCATTGGGGACCATGGCAGGCTTTCTACCATGCATTTTTTAAGCGTTTCTGCAGCGTTTTTGCCGCTGCAGAAACGCTTAAAAAACGCATCGTGGGCACACAGCCTTATAGTTACCTCTGCATTTGTTGACTCAGGTTCCGCCTTAGATCTCAATGACAGTGATTTTGCTATCTAGTGTGGGTATACAGTGTTAACTCTTGGTCATCCTATTCAATTATCCTGATAATTCTTCCCTTATCCAAAGTCATGTTACTTTTAAGGATGAGAATGCGCGCATGAAGGTGGGAGTGATACACACAGAATCTATATCTTTCATGGTCTTTCCTTCATTAACAGCTAAAGTGTTGGCTATGTCCTAGCTAGTGAAACACAATCCTTCCATCAATTGGGAGAGCCGCAAGGTTACGTATTGGGGGCATTTCTGTTTTTCCAATTGTCTGTCTAAAAGGTTTCAGTCCAGAGGACAACTTAGCCGTCAGCAGTTGGTTATCTCGGTGGGTCCAGTGGCCGCTCCTTCAAAGGGGGCTACTGTCATTCTTCCAGATTCAAACCCTTGATTCTGTGTTCTGTGGTCGGCGTCTCTTTCTGCTGAGCCACAACAGATGCACCTTTTCCATGAGTTTTTTAGTTCTGTTATATTTGTTTCTGTCGGTTTTTGGTAACAGGTGTTTTTCATTTACTTTCACTCTTTGTTTCATTGCAGCCATTTGGTAAATTCTAAAAAGTTCATTTTTTTCTCATTAAAGTACACTCTGCACCCCATCTTGACTGAAAAAAACAGAAATGTAGACATTTTTGCTAATTTATTTAAAAAAAAAAAATGAAACATCACATGGTCATAAGTATTCAAACCTTTTGCTCAGACACTCATATTTAAGTCACATGCTGTCCATTTCCTTGTGATCCTCCTTGAGATGGTTCTACTCCTTCATTGGAGTCCAGCTGTGTTTAATTAAACTAATAGGACTTGATTTGGAAAGACACACACCTGTCTATATAAGACCCCACAGCTCACAGTGCATGTCAGACCAAATGAGAATCATGAGCTCAAAGGAACTGCCCAAGGAGCTCAGAGATAGAATTGTGGCAAGGCACAGATCTGGCCAAGGTTACAAAAGAATTTCTGCATTACTCAAGGTTCCTAAGAGCACAGTGGCCTCCATAATCCTTAAATGGAAGAAGTTCCAGACCAACAGAAGTCTTCCTAGACCTGGCCATCCAGCCAAACTGAGCAATCGTGGGAGAAGAGCCTTGATGAGAGAGGTAAAGAAGAACCCCGAGATCACTGTGGCTGAGCTCCAGAGATGCAGTAGGGAGATGGGAGAAAGTTCCAAAAAGTCAATTATCACTGCAGCCCTCCAGCAGTCAGACCTTTATGGCAGAGTAGCCCGACGGAAACCTCTTCTCAGTGCAAGACATATGAAAGCCCACATAGAGTTTGCTCATAAACACATGAAGGACTCCAAGACTATGAGAAGTCAGATTCTCTGGTCTGATGAGATGAAGATAGAACTTTTTGGTGATAATTCTAAGCGGTATGTGTGGAGAAAACCAGGCACTGCTCATCACCTGCCCAATAAAATCCCAACAGTGAAACATGGTGGTGGGAGCATCATGCTATGGGGATGTTTTTCAGCTGCAGGCACAGGACGACTAGTTGCAATTGAAGGAAACATGAATGTGGCCAAGTACAGAGATATCCTGGATGAAAACCTCTTCCAGAGTGCTCTGGATCTAAGATTTGGCTGAAGGTTCACCTTCCAACAAGACAATGACCCTCAGCACACAGCTAAAATAACAAAGGAGGGGCTTCAGAACAACTCTGTGACCATTCTTGACTGGCCCAGCCAGAGCACTGACCTAAACCCAATTGAGCATCTCTGGAGAGACCTGAAAATGGCTGTCCACCAATGTTCACCATCCAACCTGACGGAACTGGAGAGGCTCTGCAAGGAATAATGGCAGAGGATCCCCAAATCCAAGTGTTAAAAACTTGTTGCATCATTCCCAAGAAGACTCATGGCTGTACTAGCTCAAAAGGGTGCTTCTACTCAATACTGAGCAAAGGGTCTGAATACTTATGACCATGTGATATTTCAGTTCTTTTTTAATAAATTTTTTAAAATTTCTACATTTTTGGGTTTTTTCAGTCAATATGGGGTGCAGAGTGTACTTTAATGGGAAAAAGAAATGAACTTTTTAGAATTTACCAAATGGCTGCAATGAAACAAAAAGTGAACTATTGAAAGGGGTCTGAATACTTTCCGTACCCACTGTATATAAATAAACAATAATAATAATAATAATATACTCTGTTTGTCTGTCCTATCACCTATTGGATGCAGCTTTAAATACCTTCACCTACTGATATTTCCTGCTGGTGATAGTGTGGCACCCCAGGGGTCTGGTTGCCACAGTGATAGAAATATCACGTCTGAGAGCAAGTGGGAGGTTCCCTGGTCAGGAGCCCTTGAACATGCAACACCTCCTGTTCCAGACCAGATAGGGGAGGAATCTGCCCTATATAAACTGGGTCTGGGGTGGGGTTAGCAGAGGAAGCAGAGGGAGAGTGAAGAACAAGCAGACACAGGGAAAGCAACAGCTAGGAGCTCTGTAGGAGCAGGAGCTGAGTGCCAGGGACTGGAAGCAGATATTGCTCGTCCTGGATGAAGACACTACGACCGGACAACGGAGTCCGAGGCTGTGAGGACTTATATATATCCAGCAGCAGAAACCGGCCGGCAGGGGATTCCAGGTCCTCTGGCCATAGGAAGCCCGGAGGCTCAGTCACACACAAGGAACCGGTACCGCCATCGAGGAGCGGAAGCTACCAGAGGGTCTAAGTCACCAGCCATACGAGTGAGCACCACACGGTATACTCAGGGACGTGGGCTACTTCCACTCGCTTACAGCAAGGTAGCCAGGAAGAGTGAAGATAGACTGGGAGGCCTACAACTCCACCTGGTCAGGGGAACTCCTGTTTGTTCACAGACTGACCAGGCCCCTTATGCTAGCCAGTACTCCCGGAAGGGTCTGCCTTATCATCATCAGTAAAGACCCTGAACTGCACTGCAAAGACTCTGAGTCGTTCCTGCTTCACCCGTGCACCATCACTCCCATCATCCACACTCACTGCCCTGAGGCTATACTCCTCCCGTGGGAAGTTGTCCCATCCTCTGCTGCGCACACCACACCAGCCTCAGCGGTCTGCCTCGCAGCGGCGATACACCCTGACCGCAATCCACGGGTGGCGTAGTCGGACATTAAATCATAAAAACCCTATAAAAGACGGCCACTGGTCTGACCACCCTGAGCCACGGACTGGGTCACCGCCACGGAGACTACACCCCCAGAGACCCGGCTCCGGGTAACCCACACACGTGCACACACGGCCCAGGGGGCGCGTCAACCTTTTGGAGTAGTCGGCAGGATTGTGACCAACCCACCACAAACGGGTATTGCGTGCCTGAAAAAGACTTTGCACTTACCTGAGTGAAGTTTCCCGCCATCCGGAGCCGTTTCTCGCCATCTTCAGTCGCCTCCCGCCATCTTCAGTCGTTTCCCGCCGTCTTCAGCCGTTTTCCCGCCATCGGACGCCATCTTCAGGACGCCGCGCGGGAAGAAGAGGGGCGTGGACGTCCAAACCGCGCGAGACCTGAAGCCCCGCCCTACTCACCGACACTGCGCAAGGTCCTGGAAGGAGAGAGAGCGGCTCTGACGTCACCAGGACGCGACGCAAGATCCTCGCCCGGAGCAGCACCAGCGGAGCCGCGGCCTTCAGAGGAAGAGCAACAAAAGGTAGGCCACAGTTAACTAGGGGGGCGGAAGATACCAGGAATGGAGGGAGCTCCCACCGCCAGTGCGGCCGCTGCCGCAGTAATGCCATTTACAATGCCTTACATCCCTGGGGCGGCCTGGGAGTCGCATACCCTAAGCGACTTTAAAGAGAAACTGTACAGCCTATTTAAAGTGTACCCCCTGACGGAGGGACAAAGAGTGAGCATATTGGTAGGCCAGCTAACCGGCGCAGCCCAACGTGAAGTAAAGTCCTGGTCAGTCAGGGACAAAGAGACCGTGAAGGAGATCTTAGCCCATCTGAAGGACACTTTTGATACCCGTACCTCAGCAGAGATCAAAATGAGGTTTTATGGGTGCAAGCAGCGGGCCCAAGACAGTATAAGAGACTATGCTTTAAATTTGCAAGAGGCCCTGGGAGCCATTAAACAGGCAGACCCTGACAGTGTGAGGAATGCAGATGAACTGTTGACTGAGCAATTCATTGAAGGTCTGCTGTCCAACGCCCACCGAACCCAGTTACATGCAATGGCCTTGCAGAACCCTGGGTTAGACTTTGCAAAGTTCAAAGACAGGGCCATTCGGGTGCTCCGAGAATCGGCACCGGGTAGCGCTGTAACCCACCGGTGCCCTGCTATTACCTATCACCAGGAGGCGGCGACCTTGTCTGCAGAGCCTGTGGGAGCTGGAGTGCAGGCTTTGGATAAAGACCCGGCTGCAGACCTACACCATCAGGTCCAAGAATTTACCAAAAGCGTTGCCGCATTAACCAGGACTGTGCAGTCAATACAGGTATCCTCTCCAGGAATTATCAAGCTGGCCACCAGTCCGGAGGACGTCCCGTGGCGCCGACAGAGGAGGATCCCATCGTCCAGAGGAAGACACAGCGACAGATACGAGGACGGACAACCCATCTGCCGCCGCTGCAATCAACCCGGACATATGGCAAGGTACTGTCATTTAAACGGGCACAACCTGGGGCAGAGGGCCAATCCCCAGGCATAAGATCATCAGGCCCATCGAACTGGCGTGATAAATACGTAGGGGGACGTCCAGTCTTGCCTGTGGTACTGGATGGCATTCCTATGAGTGCCCTACTAGACACCGGGTCACAGGTAACTACCATCCCTTATGTGCCCAGATGACGACCTGAGTATCATCGCCAGCAATGGTCAGCCCGTGCCGCAGGTGGGATTCAAAGAGGTGACCATTAAAATCGGTAAGGTCGAACTGGCGGCACAAGGACTGATTATTGTGGACACTGATCGTCGTGAAAATCACCCTAAAATAACCTTGGGTACTAACGTTATTGAGAATTGCCTTTCTGAAGTAATTGCCATTTTACAGCAGGTTGCCATGAACGCCAGCTCTGGCCAGCAGCGGGTCCTACAAAAGGAGATCCGGGCACTGATGAAACGGCAACAGGTAGAACTGTCAGGTGGTGAGATTGGTAGCGTTAGGATGAGTGACCCGTTCCCTATCGCCATGCCCCCAAAGAGTGAGATGATGATCTGGTGTCGGGAAGCTATTGGTCTGAGGGGTAGAGACTACCAAGCTATGGTAGAACCCATTTACTCAGACAGTAGGCCCACCATTTTGACGGCACAGGGGGTGGTTGATGTCCGCCATGGGAGGGTACCGGTCCGCATCCTAAACATTGGGGAAAGAGAAGTATACTTGCCCCGGTATGCCACGCTAGCCAAATTGTTCACCAGAAATCAAAATTCTGTAAAGGCCGTAGAACCCTTGCCTCCATCTCAACCAGAGGAAGGTAACGGCTCTAAGAAACAAATGGAGGACTGGTGTCAGCAGCTGCATTTGGGTACTGACTCCACTCCCTCACACCAAAAACAGGGAGTCTACCGGGTGATTCAGGAGTACAAAAGAGTCTTTAGTAAACACCCGCTAGACTTCGGGCGAGTAAAGGGAGTAGAGCATCACATCCCCACAGGAAACCATCCACCCATAAAGGAAAGATACCGACCTGTACCCCCTGCACACTATCAGCATGCAAAGGGGATGTTGCGAGACATGAAGGAGGCTGGGGTAATCAGGGACAGCTGCAGCCCCTGGGCGGCCCCACTGGTTCTAGTGAAAAAGAAGGACAACACAATGAGAATGTGCGTAGACTACAGGAAGGTCAACCGTATCACACACAAAGATGCGTACCCGTTACCAAGGATAGAAGAATCTTTAGCTGCATTAAAATCTGCTAACTTCTTCTCCACTTTGGATCTCACTAGCGGGTACTGGCAGGTTCCTGTAGCAGAGGCGGACAAGGAGAAGACTGCGTTCACCACCCCGATGGGTCTCAGCGAATTCAACTGTATGCCGTTCGGGCTCTGCAACGCACCAGGAACCTTCCAGCGGTTAATGGAATGTTGTCTGGGACACCGGAATTTCGAGACGGTCCTGTTATACCTGAACGATATCATCGTTTATTCCAAAACCTACGAGGACCATCTGAAACACCTGGCAGAGGTGTTTGACGCCCTGGCAAGCTACAGCCTAAAGGAGAAACCCTCCAAGTGTCATCTGCTGAAACCAAAGGTACAGTACCTGGGACACGTGGTGAGTGCCGACGGAGTGGCTCCCGACCCCGATAAGATCACCATGATTAAGGACTGGCCAAGACCCTCCAACATAAAGGAAGTGCGTCAGTTCCTCGGGTTGGTAGGTTACTACTGAAGATTCATTCCCGGTTTCACCAAAATGGCAGCTCCTATGCAGGACCTCCTGATAGGTCAATCCAGGAAGGTCAAAAACCAGAAGCCACCCTTCAGGTGGGAAAAGCTGGAAGAGGAGTCCTTCCGCCAGCTGAAGATTGCCCTCACGGGGGATGAAATCCTGACGTACCCTGACTACAGCCAGCCCTTTATCCTCCACACGGACGCGAGCAACATCGGGCTAGGAGCCGTACTGTCCCAGATCCAGCAGGGGAGAGAACGGGTAATCGCTTATGCCAGCCGAAAACTACGGCCCACAGAGAGAAACCCTGAGAATTATAGCTCATTCAAACTAGAGTTCCTAGAGGACAGATGCCCGCTCGCTGGAGAATCTAATGCCAAGTATATATCTACCTGTACATACGTAAAAGTTGAAAATGTTTGATGTTTTTGTTACCTGGTTATTAATTATGTCTTTCTAGTTTTCCTAGTTCATGGACTGACAGTTTATGGACGCTGAATAACCGGAACTACATTGTAAATAGTTGCACTTGGTGCCTCTTGCGAAGACGGCCACGGAAGAAAAACCTGTCTGCTGTGGCCCCGTGTGGTCCAAAGTAGTTCGCTTCGCCTTGCAGCCACGCCCGGGGCCAACGTTTGGGGTTTGCTTTGGACAGGTCCCCTACTCTGTTCTAAAACTTCACCTTGGGTGACATGGACACCCGGTTACGGAAATGCCGTGACCATCAAGACAAAATGTACTTTTTCCTGTTATTGTTTATACCCTGTTATATTATGTTTCAAAAATTCACTAGGGGGGAATGTGGCACCCCAGGGGTCTGGTTGCCACAGTGATAGAAATATCACGTCTGAGAGCAAGTGGGAGGTTCCCTGGTCAGGAGCCCTTGAACATGCAACACCTCCTGTCCCAGACCAGATAGGGGAGGAATCTGCCCTATATAAACTGGGTCTGGGGCGAGGTTAGCAGAGGAAGCAGAGGGAGAGTGAAGAACAAGCAGACACAAGGAAAGCAACAGCTAGGAGCTCTGTAGGAGCAGGAACTGAGTGCCAGGGACTGGAAGCAGATATTGCTCGTCCTGGCTGAAGACACTACGACCGGACAACGGAGTCCGAGGCTGTGAGGACTTATATATATCCAGCAGCAGAAACCGGCCGGCAGGGGATTCCAGGTCCTCTGGCCATAGGAAGCCCGGAGGCTCAGTCACACACAAGGGACCGGTACCGCCATCGAGGAGCGGAAGCTACCAGAGGGTCCAAGTCACCAGCCATACGGGTGAGCACCACACGGTATACTCCCGGGAGGGTCTGCCTTATCATCACCAGTAAAGACCCTGAACTGCACTGCAAAGACTCTGAGTCGTTCCTGCTTCACCCGTGCACCATCACTCCCATCATCCACACTCACTGCCCTGAGGCTATACTCCTGACCGCAATCCACGGGTGGCGTAGTCGAACATTAAATCATAAAAACCCTATAAAAGACGGCCACTGGTCTGACCACCCTGAGCCACGGGCCGGGTCACCGCCACGGAGACTACAACCCCCAGAGACCCGGCTCCGGGTAAAGGCCCCGTCACACTTAGCGATGCTGCATCGATCCCGACAACGATACGACCTGTCAGGGATCGTTGCTGCGTCGCTATGTGGTCGCTGGTGAGCTGTCAAACAGGCAGGCTCACCAACGATCAGGGGAGCAGCGACATCATAGAAAGAATCTTTCCACGATGTCCTGCTCCTGGTTACGAGCCTGCTGAAGCAGGAGCAGGCTGGTAACTATGGTAAACATCGGGTTACTAGGGGCACACGCACTCCTGGTAAAACCGTGACACAGCAGCGATCTTGCTAGTGATCTCGCTATGTGAGACGGGGGCTTAACCCACACACGTGCACACACGGCCCAGGGGGCGCATCAATAGACTTTGTTAGATTCACTTTGTTGGATTCATTTTGCTGTAGTTTGTGTGGTTGCAGTTGTTTTGTGTGTGATTCCTTTACTCCTTAGGAAACTGCTTCTTTAGCAATCCTAGGAGCTGCTAAGGACATTCAGAGTAAGCTGCTGTCGAGTGGGAGCGCCATTGCGTTATCTTAAGGTGCCAACCTCCGTGGTCAAGCAGGGAGAGACCAGGGTCAGAGAAGAACATTTCCTAGTATGAACAGGGACCTGTCAGATTCAGGTGTTTGACTCCCTGGTTTGTACATTACCCATATGAATGTGCTTTGGCAGTCAATAGTCAGCATTAGAGAAGATAAGTACTGGCCATATTGGCACAATAGCTTCCCTAAGGGGAGAGGAGATGCTGAACCACGGGTCAAGTAAAGGACTGTTGCTAAACAGGACTGTAGTGTTGAGCTGGGTTGTGGTGAAGTAGTGAGAAACAGTGAATAGAGAGGACAAACAAAGAGAGTAAAGATGAAAATAGAGGACAAGAGGGTAAAGAGGAAGGAATCTTTGTGCGGAAAATGCTCCAAGTTGTGAAGGAAATTTTCATTAGATTGTGTACCTGTTCTCTTGTATATATTACCTACTAAGTTCCCGTTCAGTAAAAAGTTTATTTTTGACTGGTGGTCTCCCTCATTGAACTGTTCAGCACCTGGTCCTGGCAAACCAGCAACATCAGTTACATGTGGCCTGCATGGGTGTAGCGCCCCCACAGCACAAATCCACACACCCAGCCAGGACCCCCACTTTTACGCAACGTGCCGGGGCCAATGAGCCAGGAGCTGTTGTGGCATATCATACTGTATGTAGGTTGTGGGAGCATCATACTGTGTAGGTCAGGGGCGGAACTACCGCCCGTGCAGCCGGTTCATTGAACGGGGGCCCCGAGGGAGAGGGGGCCCCTCCAGCCTCCAGAAGGGCCGCCATCAGGGCATGACTGCCCTGACTCCAGTATGGGGCCCGGCCGGTAGGGGCCCCCTCGGAGCCCCGTTGGGGGCCCCCCGCTTGTGCATCTCTCTCCTCATGGGGCCCCCGACCCCATGCTAAGCGCCGGGTGCGGTACATCTCAGCGCTGCGCTGCGCTCCTGCAGCAGCGCCTTCATGATTCCCCTGACTTCCGGTCATGTGACGGCGCCGTCACATGGCCGGAAGTCAGGAGAACCTGGTGTCAGCGATTTGGACGAGCGCCTGGATTCTGCAGGGATCGCATGGGGGTAAGTATAACAACTTTTATTTTTTTTTAAATACAATTAACTAGGAGTGGGGGGAATGGGAGATGCACATGTGGGGGCGGGGATGAGAGAGGTGCACATGTGGTGGAGGGGGATGAGAGAGGTGCACATGTGGTGGAGGGGGATGAGAGAGGTGCACATGTGGGGGGGGATGAGAAAGGAGCACATGTGGGGGGGGTGAGAGAGGTGCACATGTGGGGGAGGGGGATGAGAGAGGTGCACATGTGGGGGAGGGGGATGAGAGATATGCACATGGGGGGTGAGAGATATGCACATGGGGAGTGGTGAGAGCTGCACATGTGGGGGGATGAGAGATGCACATGTGGGGGGGATGAGAGAGGTGCACATGTGGGGGAGGGGGATGAGAGAGGTGCACATGTGGGGGAGGGGGATGAGAGATGCACATGGGGGAGATGAGAGAGGGGCACATGTGGTGGAGGGGGATGAGAGATATGCACATGGGGGGGTGAGAGGTATGCACATGGGGGGTGGTGAGAGCTGCACATGTGGGGGGGATGAGAGAGGTGCACATGTGGTGGAGGGGGATGAGAGAGGTGCACATGTGGTGGAGGGGGATGAGAGAGGTGCACATGTGGTGGAGGGGGATGAGAGAGGTGCACATGTGGTGGAGGGGGATGAGAGAGGTGCACATGTGGTGAAGGGGGATGAGAGAGGTGCACATGTAGTGGAGGGGGATGAGAGAGGTGCACATGTGGGGAAGGGGGATGAGAGATGCACATGGGGGGATGAGAGAGGGGCACATGTGGGGGAGGGGGATGAGAGATATGCACATGGGGGGTGAGAGATGTGCACATGGGGGGTGGTGAGAGCTGCACATGTGGGGGGATGAGAGATGCACATGTGGGGGGGATGAGAGAGGTGCACATGTGGGGGAGGGGGATGAGAGAGGTGCACATGTGGGGGAGGGGGATGAGAGAGGTGCACATGTGGTGGAGGGGGATGAGAGAGGTGCACATGTGGTGGAGGGGGATGAGAGAGGTGCACATGTGGTGGAGGGGGATGAGAGAGGTGCACATGTGGGGGAGGGGGATGAGAGAGGTGCACATGTGGGGAAGGGGGATGAGAGATGTACACATGGGAGTGATGAGAGAGGGGCACATGTGGGGGAGGGGGATGAGAGATGTGCACATGTGGGGGAGGGGGATGAGAGATGTGCACATGGGGGGTGGTGAGAGATGTGCACATGGGGGGTTGTGAGAGCTGCACATGGGGGGGGATGAGAGCTGCACATGGGGGGGTGAGAGCTGCACATGTGGGGGGGATGAGAGAGGTGCACATGTGGTGGAGGGGGATGAGAGCGGTGCACATGTGGTGGAGGGGGATGAGAGAGGTGCACATGTGGTGGAGGGGGATGTGAGAGGTGCACATGGGGGATGAGAGAGGTGCACATGTGGTGGAGGGGGGTGAGAGAGGTGCACATGTGGTGGAGGGGGATGAGAGAGGTGCACATGTGGTGGAGGGGGATGAGAGAGGTGCACAAGTGGGGAAGGGGGATGAGAGATGCACATGGGGGGGATGAGAGAGGGGCACATGTGGGGGAGGGGGATGAAAGATATGCACATGTGGGTGGGTGAGAGATGCACATGTGGGGGGGATGAGAGATGCACATGTGGGGGGGATGAGAGAGGTGCACATGTGGGGGAGGGGGATGAGAGAGGTGCACATGTGGGGGAGGGGGATGAGAGAGGTGCACATGTGGGGGAGGGGGATGAGAGAGGTGCACATGTGGTGGAGTCGGATGAGAGAGGTGCACATGTGGTGGAGGGGGATGAGAGAGGTGCACATGTGGGGGAGGGGGATGAGAGAGGTGCACATGTGGGGGAGGGGGATGAGAGAGGTGCACAAGTGGGGGAGGGGGATGAGAGAGGGGCACATGTGGGGGAATGGGATGAGAGATGTGCACATGGGGGGGTGGTGAGAGATGTGCACATGGGGGGTGGTGAGAGCTGCACATGGGGGGGATGAGAGCTGCACATGGGGGGGTGAGAGCTGCACATGGGGGAATTGGGAGAAAATGAGCTGCACATGGGGGAATTGGGAGTAGGGGGATAATGAGCTGCACATAATGAATGTGGGGTGGGGAAGAGTAAATGATAAATGATGATGGGGTGGGGAGAGCACGGACATGATATAATGAATTGGGCCAGGGGGTGCATGTAAATAATGAATGCGGGGAGCAGGAAGTATAGAGTAGGGGGCGTTGCGGATGCAGGAGGGTAACTGGTAACAAATTGGCGGAAAGAGTAGAGGTTCTAATTAAATTATATATTAAGTGCCTATTTACAGTTAATGGGGGCACCGTGGTGGATTACAATTTATATTTGGAATGGTAGGTTGCATAATAACTAACCATATATTGATGGTGGATGCACGTCTGTATTCAGCTGCGTAATGTAGAAGTTGGGGAATGTGCTCTAGATAACTGTGTTATTTTATGCAGAGACGAGTCCTGGCTGGAAGACGTGATGGCGGTCTGTGCTGGATGAAGGAGAAAAGCGTAGATGAAGGACTTCACCTAGAGATGTCACCAGTGAGTCAGTGTATTACATGTACACTTACACTATATACTATGTACCGGGCTCCTGTGTATAATGTCACTGGTGATCACTGTATTACCTGTACACTATATACAGAGCTCCTGTGTATAATGTCACTGGTGATCACTGTATTACCTGTACACTGACACTATATACAGAGCTCCTGTGTATAATGTTACTGGTGATCACTAGATTACCTGGACACTGACATTATACATACCATGTATAGAGCTCCCGTGTATAATGACACTTATGGTAATATTAGTAATGTGGTGGTAATATGTGGTCTGGTCATGGTGTGGCAGTTTTTCTCCCTTCTGTGTGGTATTATTCGGTCACTATGTTGTGGTAATATGTGGTCTGGTCATGGTGTGGCGGAGATGCACATGGGGGGGATGAGAGAGGGGCACATGTGGGGGAGGGGGATGAGAGATATGCACATGGGGGGTGAGAGATATGCACATGGGGGGTGGTGAGAGCTGCACATGTGGGGGGATGAGAGAGGTGCACATGTGGTGGAGGGGGATGAGAGAGGTGCACATGTGGTGGAGGGGGATGAGAGAGGTGCACATGTGGTGGAGGGGGATGAGAGAGGTGCACATGTGGTGGAGGGGGATGAGAGAGGTGCACATGTGGTGGAGGGGGATGAGAGAGGTGCACATGTAGTGGAGGGGGATGAGAGAGGTGCACATGTGGGGAAGGGGGATGAGAGATGCACATGGGGGGGATGAGAGAGGGGCACATGTGGGGGAGGGGGATGAGAGATATGCACATGGGGGTGAGAGATGTGCACATGGGGGGTGGTGAGAGCTGCACATGTGGGGGGATGAGAGATGCACATGTGGGGGGATGAGAGAGGTGCACATGTGGGGGAGGGGGATGAGAGAGGTGCACATGTGGTGGAGGGGGATGAGAGAGGTGCACATGTGGTGGAGGGGGATGAGAGAGGTGCACATGTGGGGGAGGGGGATGAGAGAGGTGCACATGTGGTGGAGGGGGATGAGAGATGTGCACATGGGAGTGATGAGAGAGGGGCACATGTGGGGGAGGGGGATGAGAGATGTGCACATGTGGGGGAGGGGGATGAGAGATGTGCACATGGGGGGGTGTTGAGAGATGTGCACATGGGGGGTGGTGAGAGCTGCACATGGGGGGGGATGAGAGCTGCACATGGGGGGGTGAGAGCTGCACATGTGGGGGGGATGAGAGAGGTGCACATGTGGTGGAGGGGGATGAGAGCGGTGCACATGTGGTGGAGGGGGATGAGAGAGGTGCACATGTGGTGGAGGGGGATGAGAGAGGTGCACTTGTGGTGGAAGGGGATGAGAGAGGTGCACATGTGGTGGAGGGGGATGAGAGAGGTGCACATGTGGTGGAGGGGGATGAGAGAGGTGCACATGTGGTGGAGGGGGGTGAGAGAGGTGCACATGTGGTGGAGGGGGATTAGAGAGGTGCACATGTGGTGGAGGGGGATGAGAGAGGTGCACAAATGGGGAAGGGGGATGAGAGATGCACATGGGGGGGATGAGAGAGGGGCACATGTGGGGGAGGGGGGTGAGAGATATGCACATGTGGGGGGGGTGAGAGATGCACATGTGGGGGGGATGAGAGATGCACATGTGGGGGGGATGAGAGAGGTGCACATGTGGGGGAGGGGGATCAGAGAGGTGCACATGTGGGGGAGGGGGATGAGAGAGGTGCACATGTGGGGGAGGGGGATGAGAGAGGTGCACATGTGGTGGAGTCGGATGAGAGAGGTGCACATGTGGTAGAGGGGGATGAGAGAGGTGCACATGTGGGGGAGGGGGATGAGAGTGGTGCACATGTGGGGGAGGGGGATGAGAGAGGTGCACAAGTGGGGCAGGGGGATGAGAGAGGGGCACATGTGGGGGAGGGGGATGAGAGATGTGCACATGGGGGGTGGTGAGAGATGTGCACATGGGGGGTGGTGAGAGCTGCACATGGGGGGATGAGAGCTGCACATGGGGGGGATGAGAGCTGCACATGGGGGAATTGGGAGAAAATGAGCTGCACATGGGGGAATTGGGAGTAGGGGGATAATGAGCTGCACATAATGAATGTGGGGTGGGGAAGAGTAAATGATAAATGATGATGGGGTGGGGAGAGCACGGACATGATATAATGAATTGGGGCAGGGGGTGCATGTAAATAATGAATGTGGGGAGCAGGAAGTAAAGAGTAGGGGGCGTTGCGGATGCAGGAGTGTAACTGGTAACAAATTGGCGGAAATAGTAGAGGTTCTAATTAAATTATATATTAAGTGCCTATTTACAGTTAATGGGGGCACCGTGGTGGATTACAATTTATATTTGGAATGGTAGGTTGCATAATAACTAACCATATATTGATGGTGGATGCACGTCTGTATTCAGCTGCGTAATGTAGAAGTTGGGGAATGTGCTCTAGATAACTGTGTTATTTTATGCAGAGACAAGTCCTGGCTGGAAGACGTGATGGCGGTCTGTGCTGGATGAAGGAGAAAAGCTTATCTGAAGGACTTCACCTAGAGATGTCACCAGTGAGTCAGTGTATTACATGTACACTTACACTATATACTATGTACCGGGCTCCTGTGTATAATGTCACTGGTGATCACTGTATTACCTGTACACTATATACAGAGCTCCTGTGTATAATGTCACTGGTGATCACTGTATTACCTGTACACTGACACTATATACAGAGCTCCTGTGTATAATGTTACTGGTGATCACTAGATTACCTGGACACTGACATTATACATACCATGTATAGAGCTCCCGTGTATAATGACACTTATGGTAATATTAGTAATGTGGTGGTAATATGTGGTCTGGTCATGGTGTGGCAGTTTTTCTCCCTTCTGTGTGGTATTATTCGGTCACTATGTTGTGGTAATATGTGGTCTGGTCATGGTGTGACGGTATTCCCTGTATGTGGTATTATTGGTCATTTAAAAAAAAAATGTATATGACACATTCCCTTAAATAAAAATATATCTAAAAAGAGTATTGGATATTTTAATAAAATTTTAATAGGTTAGAGTAGGGCCCGGCCAGAAGAGTCTACCTTATCGTGGTAGCGGCTTTAAAAATCTTTTGGCCAAAACAAAAGCTGATGGCTATGTATGTGGCGCCGTCACATGGCCGAACGTCATGAGAACCTGGTGGCAGCGACGTGGACGAGCGCCAGGATTCTGCAGGGATCGCATGGGGGTAAGTATAACAAGTTTTATTTTTTTTAAATACAATTAATTAACTAGGAGTGGGGGGGATCAGAGATGCACGGGGGGGATGAGAGATGCACAGGGGGATGAAGGATGCACATGGGGGGGTGAGAGATGCACATGGGGGGGTGAGAGATGCACATGGGTGGATGAGAGATGCACATGGGGGGGATGAGAGATGCACATGGGGGGGTGAGAGATGCACATGGGGGGGATGAGAGATGCACATGGGGGGATGAGAGATGCACATGGGGGGATGAGAGATGCACATGGGGGGGTGAGAGATGCACAGGGGGGGATGAGAGATGCACATGGGGGGGTGAGAGATGCACATGGGGGGATGAGAGATGCACATGGGGGATGAGAGATGCACATGGGGGGGATGAGAGATGCACGGGGGGGATGAGAGATGCACATGGGGGGGATGAGAGATGCACACGGGGGCGATGAGAGATGCATGGGGGGGATGAGAGATGCACGGGGGGGATGAGAGATGCACGGGGGGATGAGATGCACAGGGGGGTGAGCTGCACATGGGGGGATGAGAGCTGCACATGGGGGGGTGAGAGATGCACATGGGGGGGGTTATGTTTACATAACTTTGTTGCCTTATGAAGGGCAGGGGAGGGCCCCCAAAAATTTCTTGCACAGGGGCCCACTACAGTCTGTGTCCGCCCCTGGTGTAGGTGGGCTGTTAGGGCATCACTCTGTATTGGGGGCATTATTGAGGGCATCATACTCTATGAAGGTCATTAATGGGGTATTGTAATGGGTGAGAACACTAGGTGTTTTATTAAGGGCAAAATTACTGTGTAAGTGATGCAATGCATGCTCCTCTCCCTGCCTTTAAAAGTTGGGAGTATGTCTTTCTGTAACTGCACCCAGGATCGGACTGGGGTGTCTGGGGCCTACAGGGGGGATTGACCCTAGGGGCCCACCCTACAGCTATATGCAAATATCTGTAAGCAGTTATCCCTGTTATAGTGGAGCATCGATTGTAAGACACAGGCGGCACCTGCACATCTACTATGCGCCACTATAACTGAGAGGCAAAATAAAGGGGTTCTTTAGTTAAATCAAGTTATCACCGATCCATGGGCCACAGGATAGTTGATAACTTGTTGATCATTTAGGTCCTACCTTTGGAAACCGCACTAATCAAAAGGATGAGGAAGTTTTATCCCTGACAGGACATTTATCACCATTTTAAAATGGAGCGGCAGGTGGGATGTCTGACCCCAGTCTCATTCATTCTCCTGTGGGCTTATAGAAAAAAACAAGAGCAGCGCTCGCAGCCACTGGGGGAATGAATGTATCAGTGGTCGAGTCGCACATGCCGCTCGAGTCTAATGGGGATAAAAGCTCCACATTCTGCCAATTGGGTCCCAGCAGTCGGACCCCCACTAATCAATAAGTTATCACTTATCCTGTGTAGAGGTGATTATTTATTTCCACTGGAGAACCCCTCTAAGTGCATCTCTGACGCTATGTTCCAAGTATTTAATCTCTAATGGAAATAAAGAATCTTCTCCTAATTAATATCAGAAAACAAATGACCGCCATACACAACACAATCCACTATACCAACACCAATAATACCACATACAAAAGGGACAAATACCGCCACACCATGACCAGACCACATATTACCACCACATAGTGACTGAATAATACCACATACAAGGAACAAATACCCCCACACCATCACCAGATTACATATTACCACCACATAGTGACCGAATAATACCACATACAAGGAAAAAATACCGCCACACCATGATGAGATCACACATTACCATCATATAGTGACCGAATAACACCACATACAAGGAACAAATACCAACACACCATGACCAGATTTCATATTACCATCACATAGTGACCAAATACTACA
Organism: Phyllobates terribilis; assembly: GCF_046119375.1. Classification (NCBI taxonomy): domain Eukaryota; kingdom Metazoa; phylum Chordata; class Amphibia; order Anura; family Dendrobatidae; genus Phyllobates; species Phyllobates terribilis. The sequence goes on along the minus strand of NW_027362765.1, from coordinate 217,376,392 downwards.
ATACTGATCATAAAAACAAACCACAATACTAACAACACTGTTATTACCACTAGGGACATTATACACAAGAGCTCTGTATATAATACAGTGTATAGTGTAAGTGTACAGGTAATACAGTGATCACCAATGACATTATACACAGGAGCTCTGTATATAGTGTCAGTATATAGATAATACAGTTATCACCAGTGACATTATACACAGGAGCTCTGTATATAGTGTATAGTGTACAGACTGTCCCTCCATGTGTCCAGCCTGGCCCCCATATATCCATCCTGGCCCTCATTCCATTTATACATCCTGGCCCCCATCCCATTCCGCATCCACACAAAAAAAAAAAAGATTCTTCTTACCTTCCTACGCTCCCAGAGCCGTGCGATGTCCTCTGCCTAAATCCGGCACGCTCGTGTTAAAATCGCCACCTACCTAGCAGAGGCTGATGTGAGTGTGCCCGTCGCAGCCGGCACATGACAGTGACATCATACGCCAGTGACGTCAGAGGCACAATCTCCATCTTCATTGAGATGTGCGCCATGGCATTTTAGGTAAAGAACGCTGCGTGCGCGCATCCTTGCATATACTCTACCTGTGCTTTTAAAGGGCCGTGCCCCTAAAAACTGCAGGTTTTTTTTTAATTCCTCTTCTTCCACCTCTCACCTGCAGCAAGGGCCTACCAGGGATTTCCTCGATACTTCGCGAGACCAGGCCAGCCCTGACTGCACCTATCCGCCATGTCCCCGCCTATTTCGCCAATATTTCTTTTTCTGGGAAGAAGTCTGTAGCGCCGACTCACTCACCACCACAGTCCCGCACTTTCTCCCTCCTCTCCTGCTGATGTTATGGGGTATGCACAGTACACACAGATCCCCTGGCACTGTGCTTAGGGCGCGTATGCTCCCCTTTTTTAAAGGGGCCGCACTCGTGCTGTCCTAAACTATTACTATTTAAATCACCTCCACCTGCATGGAGGTGCCTGTTCAACGTTATTAGTCTGTTTCTAACACGCTTGCTAGTTCTCAGGTCCCAGTGCTCGTATCTCAGTATACCTGTCCTGTTTATCAGCCATGGATACAGCACCTGCCTGTCTGTGTCTCAGCATTGTCCACCTGCCTGCTGGTATATCAGCCATGCTCGTCAGTACCTGCCTGTCTGTGTCTCAGCCGTGCCCACCAGCCTGTCTGTATATCAACTGTGCCCGTCTGCATTTTTATCAGCAGTGCCCACCAGTCCTATTTCATGAGTTTAATTTTTTTTAAAAAATCTGTGGAAGCAGGGTTGAAAAGCAATGTCTGATTTTCATTTGTTCATTTTCATAGATTTTTAATTTCCTATTACTTTTGTCAGATTCAAGTTATTTCTGTGACCACTGTGGGTTTTTCTTTCATTAAACGAGGGGTACCAACAATTTTGACCACGTGTGTAGATAGACAGATAGGCAATAGATAGACTGATAGATAGATAATTAGACAGATAATAGATATATGGATAGATAGATAATAGATAGATAGTTAAATAGATAGATAAATATATATAGGAAGAGATAATGGATAGATAGATAGATAGATAGATAGATAGATAGATAGATAGATAGATAGATAGATAGATAGATAGATGGATAGGTAGATATACGTGACGCGCCCCCTGGGCCGTGTATGCACGTGTGTGGGTTACCCGGAGCCGGGTCTCTGGGGGTTGTAGTCTCCGTGGCGGCGACCCGGTCCCGTGGCTCAGGGTGGTCAAACCAGTGGCAGTCTTTTATAGGGTTTTTATGGGTTAATGTCCGACTACGCCACCCGTGGATTGCGGTCAGTGCGAACCGCCGCTGCAAGGCAGACCACTGGGGCTGATGGTATATGCAGCCGAGGTAGTGTAACTCCCCACGGGAAGAGTGCAGCCCCAGGGCAGTGTAGTAGATGGTAGGGGTGATGGTGCACGGGCCTCCCAGTACTAGTAGCTGGTAGTGCTGTATGCAGTGAGAAAGCACAGAGACAAGGTGTTGCAGTTCAGGTTCTTTACTCACAGTTCTCATCCAGGTCACTTTTGCGCAGGTAGGACCGCCCGAGCCATGCTGCGTCCACCAGGCAGGGGGCTCGACCAACCCCCAGGTGATTCCAGAGTGTGGCACAGGACTTCCTTCTGTCCTTTCGTCAGCGGTGCCCCACCAGTGACACTACTTCTGTCCAACTGCCTCGGGTCTTCTCCTGGGAGGCTGGGTGCCCGCTTCCCTGACCCTATGTGGTGTGCCTTTCTAGTAGGTGTAGTGAGGGGTCGCACCAGTAAATGGTCATGACCGCCGGTCCTTGGTTAAGGATTAGTCGCCTCCACCAACTTTGGATCCGGTACCCTGTTCTGCCAACCCGTCACCCGCAATCTCCTGGGCCCTTAGGGATCCTTCTGCCTTCTTGTCTCTGGGCCTCTCTTGGTGTTCTGTTCCTTCTTACTTTCCTTTCTGTTCCTTTCTGTTTCTGTTCTTTCTGCTGCTTCTGGCCTTCAGTCTAGGCCTGCTTTGCGGAGCTGGGCCCAGACTGAGCAACAGCTCCCTGTCAGCCCTCTCCGGCTGGGCTCCTCTTCTCTTCTCCTCCTGACTGAACTGACCCAGAACTAAGATGGTGCCCACCATATATACCTCCCTCTCTGTGTATGAGCCCAGGTGACTTGCAACCAATGGGCTCCTACCTATACCCAGAAACCGTCCCCTCCTGCTCCTACATCACTGGGTTTTCCTCTCCCCTCCCCACTCCAGCCAGGGACATGATCTGTCGTGCCTGCATTACTGTACTAATGGAAGCACCGTTGAGCTGTCCCCCGGAAATGGGGTGTGTGTGACTATATATAGTCACACTCCTCCATTTACTGGTAACGGTGTCCTCCTGATGCTCCTTGTTCCTCCGGGTAATCTTCAGGCCCATCCGGGTCCTCTTGGTACTCGGATTCGGTGAGCTGGCTGTACAGGTCAGTCCCAAGGGGTGGTGGCTTCGGGACCGGGGGCGCACGCGGTTGGGAGGCACCTGGGGAGTTCAGGCCTTGCGACCGGGCCTGGAGAGGGCCGCTGTTGATGATGCCCGGGATCGGCGGCTCCACCAGGGGGCCCAGGAGCAGGCTGACGCTGGCAGCGTCCGGGACAGGGAGACTCCTCTTACCTGCTCCCGCGACCGCTCCTGCGTCACGCGTCTTCTCCTGGCACTGGTCGGGGCCCGCGACGGCTGGGGCACTGCCGATGCTGGGCAGCTTAGTCTGCTGCCAGTCCGCCGTCTTGCCCTCCACTCTTGATGTCTTCCTCCCCCCCTGGTTAACCGTGGCCTACCTTCCGGCGATCCTCTCCTGTAGGCCGCGGCTCCGCTGACGATGGTCTGCATTGAGGACCTGGCGTCGCACGCTGCTGACGTCAGCGCTCGCTGGGCTCCTTCCAGGACCTTGTGCGGCGTCAGCACGGGGGGCGGGGCTTCGGGCTTCGCGCGCTTTTGGGGTGCACGCCCCTCTTCTTCCCGCGCGGAGTCCCGAAAATGGCGTCCGATGGCGGGAAAACTGCTGAAGACGGCGGGAAACGGCCGAAGATGGCGGGAGATGGCTCCGGATGGCGGGAAACCACTCCGGATGGCGGGAAACCTCTTTTTAAGGTACGTGTACAGTCTTTTTCAGAACGCATTACCCGTTTGTGGCGGGTTGGTTCAAATCCTGCCGACTACGCCAAAAGTTGACGTGCCCCCTTGGCCGTGTATATGTGTGGGTTACCTGGAGCCGGGTCTCTGGGGGTTGTAGTCTCCATGGCGGCGACCCAGTCCCGTGGCTCAGGGTGGTCAAACCAGTGGCAGTCGATTTGTGAGATTTTAGGTTAATTGTCCGACTACGCCACCCGTGGATTGCGGTCAGTGCGAACCGCCGCTGCAAGGCAGACCGCTGGGGCTGATGGTGTATGCAGTCGAGGTAGTGTAACTCCCCACAGGAAGAGTGAAGCCCCAGGGCAGTGTAGTAGATGGTGGGGGTGATGGTGCACGGGCGTCCCAGTACTAGTAGCTAGTAGTGCTGTATGCGATGATCTGTCGTGCCTGCATTACTGTACTAATGGGAGCACCGTTGAGCTGTCCCCCGGAAATGGGATGTGTGTGATGCATGCAGCTAACCGAGTCCCGGTCCACACTCCATCCTTACCTGGGAGTGGAATATCACACCTCTGGTTGAGGTGCAATACCCCTGTAGCGGCCGAACCCTCGGGGCGCAACATATGGATAGATAGACAATAGATAAATAATAGATAGATAGACTGATAGATATACAGATAGATAATAGATATATGGATAGATAAATAGATAGATAATAGATAGATAGATAGATAGATAGATAGATAGCTATATGGATAGATAGATATATGGATAGATTGATAGATGTACAGATAGCTATATGGACAGATAGATAAATAATACATAGATAGACTGATAGATAATTAGATAGATAACAGATATATGGATAGATAATAGATAGATAAATTGATAGATAAATAGATAGGTAGGTAGATAAATAATAGGTAAATAGATATATGGATAGATAATAGATTGATAAATAGATAATAGATAAATAGATAATGGATACAGTGGTGGCCAAAAGTATTGGCACCCCTGCAATTCTGTCAGATAATACTCAGTTTCTTCCTGAAAATGATTGCAATCACAAATTCTTTGGTATTATTATCTTCATTTAATTTGTCTTCAATGAAAAAACACAAAAAGAATTGTCCTAAAGCCAAATTGGATGTAATTCCACGCCAAACCTAAAAAGGGGGTGGACAAAAGTATTGGCACTGTTTGAATCATGTAATGCTTCTCTAATTCGTGTAATTAACAGGACCTGTAACTTACTTGTGGCACCTAACAGGTGTTGGCAATAACTAAATCACACTTGCAGCCAGTTAACATGGATTAAAGTTGACTCAACCTCTGTCCTGTGTCCTTGTGTGTACCACATTGAGCATGGAGAAAAGACCAAAGAACTGTCTGAGGACTTGAGAAACCAAATTGTGAGGAAGCATAAGCAATCTCAAGGCTACAAGTCCATCTCCAAAGACCTGAATGTTCCTGTGTCTTCCGTGCGCAGTGTCATCAAGAAGTTTAAAGCCCATGGCAAAGTGGCTAACCTCCCTAGATGTGGACGGAAAAGAAAAATTGACGAGAGATTTCAACGCAAGATTGTGCGGATGGTGGATAAAGAACATCGACTAACATCCAAACAAGTTCAAGCTGCCCTGCAGTCCGAGGGTACAACAGTGTCAACCCATACTATCCGTCGGCGTCTGAATGAAAAGGGACTGTATGGTAGTGTTATAGCAGAAGATGGAGTCCCTCAAGTTTAAAGGCCCATCTATGCTATATAAGTCTGACAGTTATTTTAGGTCAAAACAACAGCAAGCTGAAATGTTCCTTCTTGTATCAATAGCGTGTCCTTGCTAAGAAGATAACATGTACTCCCTGGCCAGATGTTTCTTCTTGTAGCAATAATGTGTTCTTGGAAGAAGATAAAATGGCCTTGCTAACCAGATACGTCTAATTAAATATTTTAAAGCATACAGAAACTAGATTTTTTCGCTTGTTCAGCTAAACTGTATAATCGAACCATATATGGCAAATCCGTTTCCTGCCTTCAGGGTGTATATTAGCCCTGTGTTTTGTAATAAAGTTTAGAGTATGTTTAGACACAAACACCCTGTCCTGTGTCTTCTTCTCTCCGATATCGTAATCCAAAGGATAGAAGACCAAGAATGCAGTGACGACAGCTGGCGCCTCGAACAGGGAGCTTGAGTTAATCTACCCAGGGGTGCTCGACCGGTCCGAGACGTGGGACGAGTGAAGCTCTCTGTTGGTGATATATACAGCGCTGAGGTAAGAATAACTGTTATATTCTACCTAATTATATCACTGTATAGAAGAGACTCCCTCACCCCCGAGCGGTCGGCTCCCCAGGTAATTCAACAGATTGTTGTCTGGCTCAGGTCCCTTTGAACCAGTAGAATCCCCTCAGATCAGTCCTGCCTTCTATCCTTTGGAGAATTTAAGAATGAAAGTATGGATCCAATGATTGTGTTGTGGATGTGTCCCGGGATTGATGTTTTTGGTCTGTTTTTCTGGCTGGCGTATAAGTCCTAGAGAGGCTAGTAGTGGAATGGTTCAGAAACCTTTGTGGCCCATTGTCTAAGTGACCATTGTCTAAGTGACTGAGGAGTCTCTTCTAGGTGAGGAGAACCGAAAAAATGGGGAACCAAAATGCCAAGGAAGGCATTATGGCCAAAGACTTAGTAGTACGCAGAGAAGGGAAACAGGCACTGATTGGAATTGACAAAATATTGTGTAAAGCGGGAATGAATGAGAATGGAGAGATGAATGGAGAGAAATGGAAATCCTTCTTTAACTCCTATCATGGATAGCTGAAAGATAAGGGTCTGTTAGGGACAGTAGATGTATGGATGAATGCATGTGCTTATTTTGAAGGAAAGATTGAAAAATTAGGAGACGGACGTTACAGACTGACAAAAACCGGAATGACAGATTTTCCTCCCTGTCCGCACCCGACGTCACCCCCACCCCAGTATCAGAATTCCCAGGAACCTAAATGTTGGGTTTGCCCCAGATGTGGACAGCAGAACCCCTTGACAGTAGACATCTGTGTGGCATGTGGAGGACCGAGACCCCACCCAGCTAGACAATTCCTCATGAGGACGGTAGTTGTGCCAGGAGCACAGGGAGCAGCAGCAGCAGGGGGGGATGCAGTGGTTCCAGGTCAGGAAGCTCGTACAATGTTATTGTATAGATCATGGAGTCCTTCAGAGCAGTTGGCACTGATCTCCCAGCTGCCAGACCCATCCCAGTCCCCTATGGGTTTCACTAGAATGATCACCACCATACAGGATACGTACCATGCCACTAGAATAGATCTTCAAGGGGTAATTAAGGGGAAATTGGCAGATGAAGCTCGGTATTACAGACTGACGGACGAAACTTATAAACAGTATGTCAATAGGACCGGACCCGTAGATGCAGAATCTAATGATGCAGCAGCTGGAGTCCTATTCGCAGCAGCGTTGGTAAAAGCATGTCAAGACAGGCAAGCAGAAAAGCAAGTAACACTAGAAGATAGAGTGCAAGGGAAGGAGGAAGATCCTAAGGATTATTTTTATGCACTAAAGAAAACCTGGTCAGAAATGGGGTTCAACCCCGGGAATAAGACTAGTGAGAGGGTATTAGCAAGTGCTTTCATGAATGGACTAAAGAAAGAGATTGCAGAGAAGGTAAAAGCAAGTAGACCGGACTGGAGATCAGTGAAGGCAGAAGATTTAGCTAGAATAGCTCAGGGGGCACAGCATGACATAGCGCAGGCAAAGAGAGCTGCCAGAGTACATATAGTAGAGACTGCCCCTAGAAACAACAGAGATAAAGGACGGACTGAAGGAGGAGGACAGAAACTGTGTTACGGATGTAAAAAGCCAGGACATTTTAGAAAGGACTGTAGGACCAACCCGTATCCAAATGCTCAGAGTACGGGTCCTCCAGCCAACCAAACAACGCCCCCATAGGATGAGGGTAGCTTGCACATGAACCTCCTCATCTCCTTACCCCCAACTCCCAGTTGTATAGTGCAGGTGAACCTACCAGGGGGACATGAAATCGATTTCCAAGTAGATACGGGGGCCGACAATTCAGTAATTACGCAAGGTGATTGGCCATATACTGACACTGATTTTTCACATCATGTCATTGCCACCCCCTTCAATTCCCCGTCTGTCCTGCTCCCTGTCACTAAGAGAATTCCCCTGCAAATTCAAGGAGCTACTGTACATAGCCAGCTCATGGTATTGCCCCGAGGCCAATGTAATCTATTGGGAAATTATGTGTTGTCCCAATTACAAGCACATATTGAGTATCATCCCGATGGCACTGTCACCATGACCCCAGGTTTAAAACCAAGTACCCTTTGCAAAATTATGTCACTAGATATTGCCAGCATAGAAGAGACAAATGAGTTTCCCCCGATATTAGAGCATGCTGTGCCACATGATTTTTGGGCCTCAGACAAAACAGATGTTGGTAGGTTAAGAGTTCAACCAGTAATGGTGAAATTAAAACCAGGAGCAATCTTACCTCAACAGAGGCAGTATCCCCTTAGCTCGACTCAGGAGAATGCCATAGCCCAGCAAGTCCAAAAATTACTACACAGAGGAGTCCTAGTTAAAACCCAGTCCCCTTGCAACACTCCCCTGTTCCCAGTAAAGAAAAAGAGTGTGCCAGGACAACCAGCCGCATATAGAATGGTCCATGACCTCAGGTTGGTTAACAAAGCCACAGAACTTCTAACACCAGTTGTGCCCAACCCGCATACTCTTCTGTCACAGATACCTTCTAACTCTCTTTGCTTTTCAGTGGTCGATTTGGCAAATGCATTTTTCAGTGTACCATTACATCCTGACTGCCAGTACTTGTTTGCTTTCACATCCCAGGGTAGTCAATATACATGGACAGTGTTGCCACAGGGTGCCCAGAATTCACCCACAATGTACACTGCAAGTCTGCAGGAAATACTGGAGGGATGGTCTGAACCACATATCGTTGTTTTGCAATATGTCGATGACCTGCTCATTTGTGCCCCCTCCAGGAAACAATGTCATAGTGCAACTATATCGCTTATCTTATTTCTCTATCGCGCTGGCTGCAAGGCATCGAAAGATAAGCTTCAGTTTTGTAAATCTTCAGTCACCTTTTTGGGACATTGCATTACACCAGGAGCTCGTCATTTAACAAATGCACGTAAACAAGCAGTACAGGCATTCACCGTCCCCATTAATGTTGCAGCCCTCAGAACTTTTCTTGGACTTGTTTCCTATTGCAGACAGTGGATTCATGCCGTCTCTGTTTTAATGCAGCCCCTCTATGACTTTCTTACTCCAACACCTTTTGTACTAACATCAGAGGCAATAGACTGTTTTTATTCTCTCAAGAACCGTATTTTGGCCGCTCCAGCTTTGGGTACCCCTAATTATGAGCTCCCATTTACTCTGTACCTTCATGAGCAAGCTGGACATGCAGCAGGAGTTTTAACTCAAACACACGGTGATAATCAGAGACCTGTTGCCTCTTTTAGTGGCAGATTAGACGCGGTAGCCAGAGGTGCACCATCCTGTGTACGTGCTCTGCATGCTGTTGGACTATTACTCCATAAATCCGCAGACATTGTTCTTGACCACCCGCTCACCGTTCGAACTTCTCATGATGTCTACACTTTATTGAACCAAGTGCAACCCGCTCACCTCTCAGCAGCACGTCATCTCAGGTTACAATGTGCACTGTTAATGCCTCCCAATGTTTCTTTACAGAGGTGTACTACCCTGAATCCAGCAACTTTGTTACCTCTCTCGGATCTAAAGGAGGGGTCAGGTACTGTGCTTTTTAAGGAAGATCCAAGAGAGGAAGTTCCTCATGACTGTGTACAAATGATGGCACAAGAAACGGCAGGTTTACCTACTGTATTTGAACATGAATTACAAAATGCAGATTTTGAATTTTTTGTAGATGGATCCCGTCATCAGGACGATTCAGGTACTTTCCATACTGGATATGCAGTTGTCTCCCTCAATGCAGTAATCAAGGCAGAACCAATGCTCCTACACCAGTCGGCTCAAGAAGCTGAACTTAGGGCCCTAACCGAGGCCTGTAAACTAGCGTGGAGGTAGTATTGTTAACATTTACACAGATTCTAGGTACGCATTCGGTATATCGCATGATTTTGGTCCAATATGGAAGTCAAGAGGTTTCCTGACGGCAGCAGGACACCCCATAAAGAGTGCTGATGCGGTCCAGCAGTTAATTGATGCGCTACAACTACCCAAACAAGTAGCTGTCATAAAGGTAAGAGCACATACCAGACGCACCGACCAGGTAAGCAGAGGAAACGCGATAGCAGATGCAGCGGCAAAAACAGCAGCCTGTAAGCCGCAACAAGGGTCAACAGTACGTCAATTAAGTGCCCCTAAAAACCCTTTTGTGTCGGAGGACATCTTATCCCAAATGCAGGCTCAGGCTCAAAAGGAGGAGGTTGATAAGTGGTTAAAGGAAGGTGCATGCCTGAATGAAGCAAATGGGGTATGGGGGAAAGGGACACGACGATGCCTTCCAAGGGCACTGTACCCAGCAGCTGCCCAGATACTACATGGGCCGACACACCAATCTAAAACGGGTGTGATGAGTGTGATGCAGAAACATTGGGTGGCACCAGGATTCTCCACCTGTATTGAATACCTGGTACAAGGGTGCATGATATGTGCTACACATAATCAGGGTAGAGTAGTTAAAACACCACCCAAACACACCCCCCGGCCCCTCTATCTATTCCAGAGACTGCAAATTGATTATATTCAGCTGCCAAAGTCAGGATCATGGGAATATGTGTTGGTCTGTATTGATTAGTTCTCAGGATGGCCAGAGGCTTTCCCGATTGCCAAAGCCATGGCTGCGGCAACCGCAAAGAAACTGCTTGCGGAGGTGGTCTGCAGGTATGGGGTACCAGAGATAATTGAGAGTGACAGAGGTACACACTTCACAGGTGAAATAATGAATGAAGTCATGTCAGCTCTAGGAATTCAACAAGCATTCCACACCCCATATCACCCACAAAGTAGTGGAAAAGTGGAAAGACTGAATGGGACATTGAAATTAAAAAGTCAGAAAGCCATGGCTGAGACAGGAAAACCATGGCCGGACTGTTTACCGCTTGCTCTGTTTTCAGTAAGATACACGCCTAATAGAAAGACTGGACTCTCTCCATATGAGATATTGTTTGGCAACGTACCCAGCCTAGGGTGTTTCTATCTGCAAGCATTAGAAATGAACAACCATGTGCTAAGTTCCTATGTGAGGGCTTTACACAAAAAGATTAAGCAAGTACATGATAATGTCTTCAGTTCTCTTCCAGATCCAGATCAAGACTCTAGCAGCCATACGCTGCAACCTGGAGACTGGGTGGTTATAAAAAGACACGTGAGGAAAAGCCTAGATCCACGGTTTGACGGACCCTTTCAAGTTCTGCTGACCACAAGTACAGCCGTTAAGCTAGAGGGAAAAGAGACCTGGATCCACGCGTCCCATTGCAAAAAGATACTAGGAGAACCAGCGGACAAAGAATGAAGACATTGTTTATACTTACCTGCATACTTGCGACTACAGGTGCATGGACTACGTTAGGCACCATGGATGGAGATGACAATAGATTCATTAGACACCATCTTGCTCTAATCGATGGACTAAAGGAGCAAAACCAGACCATTGCTAATTGTTGGATATGTACACATGCCCCTGTGACATCCACTAGCATACCCTTTCTCGCTGTTCCAGTCTCATGGGAAGAGATAAACTTTTGGGTGAACTGTTCAGATACTTTGGCCAATAATTCCACGCAGAGATTTTCCTTTCTAAATCCCGTAAATTGGTTTAAAGGTATCGGTGGGTGGTTGGCTGGTATAGTACAAGCTATTTTACAGGTTTTGCTAATGTGTCTTGCGGTTTATTTGGTTTTTAAGCTTTTTCTAATGTGTATTCAGCGTTGTACTAAAAGAAAACATAGAGATTCGTATTGATAAATGAAGGAACAAAAGGATGGAATGTTATAGCAGAAAATGGAGTCCCTCAAGTTTAAAGGCCCCATCTATGCTATATAAGTCTGACAGTTATTTTAGGTCAAAACAACAGCAAGCTGAAATGTTCCTTCTTGTATCAATAGCGTGTCCTTGCTAAGAAGATAACATGTACTCCCTGGCCAGATGTTTCTTCTTGCAGCAATAATGTGTTCTTGCAAGAAGATAAAATGGCCTTGCTAACCAGATACGTTTAATTAAATATTTTAAAGCATACAGAAACTAGCTTTTTTCGCTTGTTCAGCTAAACTGTATAATCGAACCATATATGGCAAATCCGTTTCCTGCCTTCAGGGTGTATATTAGCCCTGTGTTTTGTAATAAAGTTTAGAGTATGTTTAGACACAAACATCCTGTCCTGTGTCTTCTTCTCTCCGATATCGTAATCCAAAGGATAGAAGACCAAGAATGCAGTGACGACAGTAGGATACCCAGGAAGACCCCACTTCTTACCCCGAGACATCAAAAAGCCAGGCTGGAGTTTGCCAAAACTTACCTGAGAAAGCCTAAAACGTTTTGGAAGAATGTTCTCTGGTCAGATGAGACAAAAGTAGAGCTTTTTGGCAAAAAGCATCAACATAGAGTGTACAGGAAAAAAAAAGAGGCATTCAAAGAAAAGAACACGGTCCCTACAGTCAAACATGGCGGAGGTTCCCTGATGTTTTGGGGTTCCTTTGCTGCCTCTGGCACTGGACTGCTTGACCGTGTGCATGGCATTATGAAGTCTGAAGACTTCCAACAAATTTTGCAGCATAATGTAGGGCCCAGTGTAAGAAAGCTGGGTCTCCCTCAGAGGTCATGGGTCTTCTAGCAGGACAATGACCCAAAACACACTTCCAAAAGCACTATAAAATGGTTTGAGAGAAAGCACTGGAGACTTCTAAGGTGGCCAGCAATGAGTCCAGACCTGAATCCCATAGAATACCTGTGGAGAGATCTCAAAATGGCAGTTTGGAGAAGGCACCCTTCAAATATCAGGGACCTGGAGCAGTTTGCCAAAGAAGAATGGTCTACAATTCCAGCAGAGCATTGTAAGAAACTCATTGATGGTTACCGGAAGCGGTTGTTCGCAGTTATTTTGGCTAAAGGTTGTACAACCAAGTATTAGGCTGAGGGTGCCAATACTTTTGTCTGGCCCATTTTTGGAGTTTTGTGTGAAATGATCAATGATTTGATTTTTGCTACATTCTCTTTTGTGTTTTTTCCTTGCAAGCAAATTAAAAGAAGATAATTATACCAAAGAATTTGTGATTGCAATCATTTTCAGGAAGAAACTGAGTATTATCTGACAGAATTGCAGGGGTGCCAATACTTTTGGCCACCACTGTAGAGAGATAGAAAGATAGATAGATAAATGGATAGATTGATAGATAGATATATACAGATAGATAGATAGATAGATATACAGATAGATAGATATATGGATAGATAGATAAATAGATATATAGATAGATAATAGATATATGGATAGATAGTGTGAAGACCTGGGGTCTTCCGTGGGTGTAACGGTACTCAGACAACACAGGGTGAGGGTAAAACAGCGTGGCAATACTTTATTGAACCACAAAGCAGACAATAAGCACACAGAAAAGTCCCAGCAAATACCCAAGATGGTACAACATTACACAGTCTCACCCTTCCGCTGACCTGCCTGGGATAGAACAGCTGTGACTTTGGAGATTTCCAGGGCCAACTACCTCAACCCGTGGCCCCCCGCTTCTGGCTAGCCCCCACAGAGAGGAGGTAGCAGCAAGCTTGGAAAGATAGCAGTCCATCGAGGTACAAGACCAGGAGACCCGAGGGTCCAAATCTGGCCTCTCCGAGAGTTTTCCATGGAGCTAGGCGACCGGTGGATCCCTCCTGGCAACTCCAAATGTATCCATGGGTTCTAGGCGACCGGTGGGTCCCTCCTAGCAACCCCAAAACAACATATCCATGGGGCCAGGTGACTTCTTCGTCCTCTCCTTGACTCCCCATAATGTATCCATGTCTCCCTGATGGTTAATGGAGCAAATCCAAATCTTTCCAGTCAGGACCAGTACCCTTAGACTAGAATCATGTAGAATACAAATCTGTGTCTCTTTAGATGCCATGCAATACATCTACTTTCCTGAAGGATGTCTCCCATTCTCCTTCCAAAGTCCTTCTGATTCTCTGTCCCAAGATTGAATCTGACCCCAGCACTACAGACATCCTTCTTTATATTTACATCTGTGTGAGGTCATCAGGCACAGGTAAGAAGTAAAGGTGCAGGGCTCCAGTATCCACATCTCATCCCCCAAAATGGACTGGCAAACACCCTACAATGGTATTTAACATATCTAGCAGACATTCATTGTTCTAGCTAATCTATTTACATAGTTTGTATCACAGAGGCTCTTATAAATACACATCATTGTTTCAGAATCACAGAGCAGATAGCATTCAGGGTCATACAAATAATAGTCTGTGTTAATCAAATAAAGAAGAACACAGATTAAAGAGTCAAAATAAAAATAAAAGTGTGCTGCTCTTGCCATCAGGAAGTATGTCTGGCATAATTAAGATTTTACTCTGTATCATTACAGATAGATATATGGATGGATAGATAGATAATAGATAATTAGATAGGTAGATAGATAATAGATAAATGGATAGATAAATAGATAGATAAATAGATAATAGATATATAATTAGATAGGTAGATAAATAAATATATATATGGATAGATAGATAATAGATAGATAATAGATAGATAAATAGATAATAGATATATGGATAGATAGATAGACAGATAGTACATGGATAGATAAACAGATATATGCCGGCACTGCGAGAATGAATGACGCCAGTGCATGCGCGGTGAGAACTTTCCCACGCTTGAGCTGACGTTAATGAGTTGAACTGAGTTCATGTGACATCAACCCGGCTCAACTCATTGATGGCACTGCGAGTCACTGAGATGAGCATGTGCAAGCACGTGCTCCTCAGTGTCTCTGCAGGATGGTAGGTTGGATGGTCGTGTCCAGCTACTATGCAGCCTGCCATCTAGATGTAGCAGAGCTGGACCTATCGTGGGACACATGGATGTTCTTCACGTCGGAAAGGTGAGGATGATGTTTGTTTATTATTTATTTTTATTGCAGGTTACAAGGGATTCAGATGGAATAGGAGTGATGGTAGGTAGGGTTTAATTTGGAATATTAAAGGAGTGTGTCTTTATTTCAAATAAAATATTTTATTCTGGGTGTGGGTGTTTTTTTTAACATTTCATGCTCACTAGGGGTTAGTAATATGGACGTCTTATAGACGCCTCTCCATTACTAACCTTGGCTTGATGTCAGCTGGCATTATAAGCCTTCTCCCAATAACTCACAGAATCATCCAGGTGTTCATTGGCAAACTTCAGACGGGCCTGCACATGTGCCTTCTTGAGCAGAGGGACCTTCCAGGCACTGCAGGATTTTAAACCTTTAAGGCATGTTGCTAATGCTTTTTTTGTCTGCCTTGAGATCATTAACAAGTTCCCCCCATGTAGTTTTAATCTGATCTCTCACCTTCCTCATGATCAAGGATTCCCCACTAGGTGAGATTTTGCAAGGTGCCCCAGATCGATGTCGATTGACAGTCATTTTGTATTTCTTCCATTTTCTTAATATTGCAGTTGTCTCCTTCTCACTCAGCGTCTTACTTATGGTTTTGTATCCCATTCCAGCTTTGTGAAGGTCTATAATCTTGCCCCTGACATCCTTAGAAAGCTCTTGGGTCTTGCCCATGTTGTAGAGGTTAGAGTCTGACTGATTAATTGAGTCTGTGGACAGGAGTCTTTTATACAGGTGACTATGTAAGACAGCTATCTTTAATGCAGGTAATGAGTTGATTAGGAGCGTCTAACTGGTCTGTAGGAGCCAGAACTCATAATAGTTTGTAGGACATCAAATACTTATTTCTCACTGCAAAATGCAAAAAAAATTATCTAATTTATACAATGTGATTTCTTGATTTTTTGGGGATATTCTATCTCTCAATGTTAAAATTAACCTACCCTTAAAATTATAGGCTGTTCATACCTTTGTCAGTGGGCAAACTTTCAAAAACATCAAGGGATCAAATACTTATTTCCCACATTGTACATAGTTTAAAGGCGGACCACAGAAAAACATTGATGTAGGGTTCCCCTATAAAATCTAACCAGCAAAAGTTAAACAGACAGGTACGAGCTGATATTAATAGCCAGGGAAGGGGCAATGGATCCTGGCCCCTTCCGAGGCTAATAATATCAGCTCTCAGCTGCCCCAGAAAAGACGCATACATAAGATGCACCAAATCTGGTGCTTAGCCTCAGCTCTGCCCACTGCCGTGTAGCGGCGGCAAGTGGGGTAATAAGGTTGGGGTTCATATCAGCCTTGTATTGGCGGCTGACATGAAGCCCAGGTTAGCTATGGAGGGCGCCTATAAGACGCCCCCATTACTAACCCCATAGTGAGGTTTTTGACGTTTTTCTATAAAGACACGGCCAGAATAAAGTCTTTTATTGAAATAAAATTCCACACGGTTTTAATAATTTATTTAAAAATAAAAAACACTGTATACTCACCTAATGCCCAGTCCCCAAATCCTTGTCTCCTGTAAGAAACCAAAAATAAAAAACAACCATACACCTCACCTGTCCGCCGTCATGACGTAATCCCAATGTCCCACGGTGATCTGGGTCACTTCTACAGCAACCACATCAATCACTGGTGTGACTGCTGTAGAAGACAGCACTGTACACTGACAGGAGTGGAATCAGTGGTCGTATGGACAGATACTCCAGTCTCTGCTTGGGAACTCCTTCAGGGTTTCCTTTGGTCTCTGTGCTGCCTCTCTAATTAATGCCCTACTTGCCCGGGCTGAGAGTTTTAGTGGGCGGCCCTCCATTTGATGATAATGGATTTGATGGTGCTCCGGGGGATCATGAGAGATTGGGATATTTTTTTTATAACTGTGAAGGAAATATATAATTGTAGGGAAACTATAATATCAGTAAAATATCTAGTTAAGGCTGCATCCAAATGATTGTCTCTATACAAAAGGACACAACATTTGCCTACTCTTATTGCAGGAACTCAGAACCACAGAGGGGGTCTCCTGGGAGAATACTGAGAGGTGTCAAATTTAGCTCCTGGATCTTAGCTTCAAAGGAGTTAGCAAATGGTTTGTAACTGGGCAGAATATTTCCTATTGACTGTATAGAGAGGAGAGGGGGAGAGACATAGGATATTTAAAATGCCACAACTTAGCCCATCCGGGTCACCCTGGAAATATGAGCCTATGGCCAGGACTATAAAAAAACTAGGTAGCATAAAAAGAAGTTGTTTACATGTGGGGGCTGTCTTGGAGGCTGATTTGATCCATAATTAATTTCTCCTTCCCTCAAGGAAACTGAAGATAACTGTACATGGAAACGTTTAGGTATTTCTGTTATTTTCGTTTTCTTCATTTTATAATTGTTTTGCATATTTTTGTGTTGTTTTATTTTTATCTTTTTATATATTTTATTGTAAGCACTGCATATTTTTATATTAAAGCTTAAAACCTTTAATAAATTTGATCCTTGTATGCTCTAAAGAATCCATAGCCTCAGAGAGTGTGTGACCTTTTGATTGTCTAACAGTAATATATTTTGGGGACTCATCACACCATGTAATTTGATGAGTGGTGGCAGTGTGTTAAGAAATCGGGGTGTGTGGACTGTGTCAGGGTGTGATTTATGCTCATTTTAAAGCCTAGAACAGAGATTGAGTGCTGGATTGAGTGAGAGGAGATAAATTAACCCTTTGAGGGGCACATCATGTCACATGCTGAGAAGTGTGTACATGACAATAACCCAATCCTGACTTGTACTTCTTAACAACTTTGTCCCTGACTTGTTTGGAGGTTGGAGATCTCCTTGGTCTTGATGGTGTTGTTTGGTTTGTGGAAAATCTTGCTTAATGGTGTTGCAGCTTCTGTGGCCTTTCAGAAAATCTGTGTATATACTGACAGACCATGTGACACTTAAAGGAGTTGTCCACTACTTTTTTGTTATCCCTCCAATGTATTCAGCCGGTGCCCATAAGGGTTTTTGTAATTACCTTCTGCTGTCCTTATTGCCTGTGAGGCCACTCACAGCCATCACGTGACCCCCAGCTGCATCTTCTGATGTCAAGTCAAGTTCCGGCTGCAGCTGGGGCAACTTACTTCTGCATTCCACGGTGGCTGCTGGGCTGTGGGCAGGGTTAGCCTGCATGTCACACCAAGCATCCACCGCGCGCTTTCCCTCTCCTCATTCATTGAGAAAGCGCGCGGTGGATGCTGGGTGTGACGCGCGGGGTAACCCCGCTCACAGCCCAGCATCCACCGCGGGGACCGTGTCACTGATGTCACGCCTCACTTGACGTGACATCAGCAGAGGGGGTCACGTAATGCCTGTGAGCGGCCCGCGGTAGCGCCGCTCACAGGCAAAAAGGACAACTAAAGGTAATTACAAAAACCCTTATGGGCACAGGGTAAGTACATTGGAGGATAATAAAAAGTTGTGGACAGCTTCTTTAAATTGCACACAGGTGGACTTATGAAGGTAATTGCTTGCACCAGATATTTTTAGGGGCTTCATAGCAATAAATATGCATATGCCATTTTTAGTTTATTGATCTTAGATATTTAATTTATGCCAATATTTTTCTTACTTCACTTCACCAACTTAGACTATTTAGTGCTGATGCATCACATATAAATTGTATTAAAAAATATTTAAACACTAGTTGTAATGTAACAACATAGGTAAAAATTCACCCCCCTTGGTGAATACTTTCCCAAGCCACTGTATATGGTTGGCAGGACTGAAATCTACTACTATATGATCACTGCATGGGCGCTATATTGGTCTTTTTGATAGTGTGTGTTTTAATTGTTTTTTTTTTTTTATTTAGGAACAGTTTGGTGGTGCAAATCAGTCGTTATATAGTGATAGGTATATGGTGGTATAATTGGTAAAGGGTGTGAGTTATGGTAATATAATCTATTCACTTCATCGTGTAGCAGTATTATTTGAGCCTTGCAAAGTGGCAATATTGCTGTTTGTGTTTTAGTATGTAGGAAATACTTACGTCTGGAATAACAGCAAACAGTGATGTAGATTAATTATCCAGTATATACATATACATACATATATATACACTGCTCAAAAAAATAAAGGGAACTCTCAAATAACACATCCTAGATCTGAATGAATGAAATATTCTCATTGAATACTTTGTTCTGTACAAAGTTGAATGTGCTGACAACAAAATCACACAAAAATCATCAATGGAAATCAAATTTATTAACCAATGGAGGCCTGGATTTGGAGTCACCCCCAAAATTAAAGTGGAAAAGCACACTACAGGCTGATCCAACTTTGATGTAATGTCCTTAAAACAAGTCAAAATGAGGTTCAGTATTGTGTGTGGCCTCCACGTGCCTGTATGTCCTCCCTACAACGCCTGGGCATGCTCCTGATGAGGTTGAGGATGGTCTCCTGTGGGATCTCCTCCCAGACCTGGACTAAAGCATCCGCCAACTCCTGGACAGTCTGTGGTGCAACGTGACGTTGGTGGATGTAGCGAGACATGATGTCCCAGATGTGCTCAATCAGATTCAGGTCTAGGGAACGGGCGGGCCAGTCCATAGCTTCAATGCCTTCATCTTGCAGGAACTGCTGACACACTCCAGCCACATGAGGCCAGCATATGGTCTCACAATGGGTCTGAGGATCTCATCTCGGTACCTAATGGCAGTCAGGCTACCTCTGGCGAGCACATGGAGGGCTGTGCGGCCCTCCAAAGAAATGCCACCCCACACCATTACTGACCCACTGCCAAACTGGTCATGCTGAAGGATGTTGCAGGCAGCTGATCGCTCTCCACGGCGTCTCCAGACTCTGTCACGTCTGTCACATGTGCTCAATGTGAAGCTGCTTTCATCTGTGAAGAGCACAGGGCGCCAGTAGCGACTTTGCCAATCCTGGTGTTCTGTGGCAAATGCAAAGCGTCCTGCACGGTGTTGGGCTGTGAGCACAACCCCCATCTGTGGACGTCGGGCCCTCATACCACCCCCATGGAGTCAGTTTCTAACCGTTTGTGCAGACACATGCACCTGCTGGAGGTCATTTTGCAGGGCTCTGGCAGTGCTCCTGACGCGCCCCCTGGGCCAGTGTTGTTTGGGGGATACCCGGAGCCGGATCAGATGGGGGTTGTAGTCTCCGAGTGGCGGTGACCCGGTCCGTGCCCAGGGTGTCAAGCTCAGTGTGTGGCAGTCCTACAGATGTTGCTGGATGTTCTTTAGTGTCGACTACGCCACCCGTTGATTTGCGGTCAATACGGCCGCCGCTGCAGCAGGGTCCGCTGAGGCTGATGGTGTGTGTGCAGCTTCTGATAGTATAACCCCCAACGGGAGGGGTATAGCCTCAGGGGGTCAGTTGTAGAGGGTGGTGGTTGTGGTGGTGCAGTGAGGGTGGTATTAAGACTCAGAGTCGGGCTGTGCAGTTCAAGGTGTTTACTTACTGCTGTTGTTCTGGTCACTCCGGCCTTGAGTGACCGCCCGAGCCGTGCTGCGTCCACCAGGTCCTGGACTCGGCCAACCCCCAAGTAATTCTGGAGCGTGATCCTGAGCTCCCTTTCTGACGTTCCTTTTCTCTGGCCTTCCCCACCAGGGATCCACCTATGTCCGGCTCCCTCGGGTCTCTTGGTGGGTACACCTCTTCTGGGTTCCCTGACCCTATACTTGGTCTGCCTTCCTGGTGGATTTAGTGGGGGGTCGTGGCAGATCCTGCCCACAACCTCCGGTCTCTGGCTGAGGATTAGTGCCCTCCACCAGCTTGGGATCCGGTACCCTTGTGCCAACCCTTCACCCTGTTGCTTGTATTTGGGCTCTTGGGGTTCCCTCTTCTTCCCCTCTGGGTCCTTCTGACTCCTCTCTCTCTTCTTCCAGGACTGCTTGACCCTCTACAACAGACTGACTAGTAGCTGTCTGCCTGTCTGACCCTGATCTAAGATGGTTCCCACCTTATATACTCCCTCTATGTGTGAGCTCAGGTGACCAGCACCCAATGAGCTCCTAGCATTACCCAGACTGCTCCCCCTATCTGCCCCTACACTACTGGGATGTTCCACCCCCCCTCCCATTCCAGCCAGGGACAGACACTATCGTACCTGCACATAAACTGGTGGGAGTACCGTTGATCTGTCCCCCGGAAATGGGATGTATGTAGTGTATGCAGCCTACTGAGCTCAGTTCCACACTCCATCCTTACCCGGGAGTGGAATATCACACCAATGGCTTGAGGTGCAATACCCCTGTAGCAGCCGAATCCTCAGGGTGCTACATTCCCCCCTGGTAAATCACAGCACGTCCTCGGGCTGTAAGAGAATAAACATACAAAACATACAAATTTTTTCATAACAACAATAACATATAAAACAATATATATATCAGCATAAACTTTTCATAAATAACATTCTTGTTACAGTCTCTTGTCACTGTACCCCGACAGGTAACTATTTACAGTCTCTTTACCGTCAGACCCGTCCGGGTCCTCTTGCTCCTCCTCACACCGCAGCTCCTCCTCCGTCAGGCGATGCACATGGAGGGCGTAGGGTCCTTTGGCACATTTGTGCCGGGTGAACGTGACCTCGTCCCCTACGTACAGATCATGACCTCTGTGTCCCTCCGGCAGATGGCTTTCTACGTCTCTGCGGGATACAAAGACGTCGCCGGGGGTATGATGGTCTTTTATGAAGCCCCACCCATGCTGCAGGTTGAATTTAATCACAGTCCCGGTGGTACGGGGACCATGAACTGCACGGGGGTTCCTCCTTGTCCGGCTCTTCTGCCCTTCGCTCTGTTCCTGCAGCCGCTGCTCACGGATCTGCCTCTCTTTCCGCTCTTGCTCGAAGGCTGCCAACTGCTGGCGGCAGCACTCCACTCGCTCTGCTGCGGCTGCCCGCGTTTCTTGAGTGAACCCCATGAGGTCTCCTCCGGTGGGGTCCCACTCGAATTGTGCTTCTTCTAGCGGGAGCGGGGTTCTCCTGACGGGCTTCGGAGCCGGAATCAGGGGCTCGCACAGGGGCCTTGCTCTTTGGAGTTCCAGTTGGTAGTACTCCTGGGGCCATACAAAGGGCTGCCCATCCGGGCACGTGTGCTGGGCAAATAGATCTTCGCCCAGGTGCGGCACTCGAGATGTTGAGGGCGCGTTGATGGTAGCGGCGCCCGGGTTGACCAGGCCTTGCGACCAGGCTTGGGGCACCCTAAAGGTACAGGGCACCGTAAGGACGGCGGCGCCCGGGGGTACTCGGCCCTGCGACCAGGCCGGTGGCTCCGCGGAGGTAGGGGGCGCTGTTGGAATTGCGGCGCCCGGAGGTACTAGACCTTGCGACCAGGCCGATGGTATTTCCTGTTTCGTCGCGCTCAGGGTCGAGGCGTGTGACGTCACAGGGGTCGCGGCCGCGGCTTCTACTTGAGGCCTAGTCTGGCACGGTGACGATGCAGCGACGGGCACGGCAGGGGGAATTTCGGGCTCTGCGACGGGGAGCCGGGACAGGTACACGGTTTCTCGGCTCGGGGTAGAGACGTCCCCTTTACCTGCCTCCAGTTGTCCAGCTCCCTTCTCGGCGCCGTCTCCGGCCTTCACTCCTCCTGCACCATCCTCAGAGGCGGTCTGTCTCCTCGTCTCGGGTGGCGTGCTCCGCTGATGGGTTCCGGTCTGCTGGGCCATCTCACGGCTCCACTCCGCCAGCTTGTCTTGCTGCACCTGGGCCATCCTCCGTGCGAGGCCCTCCAGCGCGGTCTGTGCACACTCCCGGTCTCGGGGGAGCTGTGCCAGGATCTCCACTAAGCCTAGTGGGGTTGTTGCTTGCAACAGGCTCCTGACCACTGGGTCGGTGCTGCCTGCCTCTCCCTCCATCTCCGGGTACGACTTCTCCGGAGTCCTCTCTAGACCTCTTGTCTCCGGGTGCGCTCTCTCCAGACTCCTCCAGGCTGCACCCATCTTCGTTCTTTTCTTCTGTCTCCGCCCACATTGAAGGTGGTCCCGGGGCAACTTTGTGATTGTCAGTTCCAGGGGCAGTTCTCTCACGCTGATGGACACTTCCAGCATCACAGTCTCTGTTGGTGGGCGCGGTTTCCGCTTTTGGCGCCATTCTTCGACCTGGCCCACGATGGGAGGTGGCCTTTTGCCACCCTCTGGCACGCCCATAATGGCGTCCGCTCTTCCAAGGCGGGAAATCTTTGGAAATGGCGGGAATCGTCTCCCAGTGGCGGGAAACTCCATGGATGGCGGGAAAAAGCTGCAAATGGCGGACAACCGGCGGGAAACGACCTGTGATGGGGTCCGTTGGCGGGGACCCTCCGGAACCGGCAGGAGACTTCTTTTTGAGGTAACGGTGAACTTTTCTTCAGGCACGCAGTACCCGGTTGTTGCGGGCACGTAATCCTGCCGACTACGCCAAAATTGACGCGCCCCCTGGGCCAGTGTTGTTTGGGGGATACCCGGAGCCGGATCAGATGGGGGTTGTAGTCTCCGAGTGGCGGTGACCCGGTCCGTGCCCAGGGTGTCAAGCTC